>NW_027248471.1:2500-302500 GCF_031021105.1 Erythrolamprus reginae | reverse complement strand
TCTCTCTCTCTCTCTCTCTCTCTCTCTCTCTCTCTCTCTCTCTCTCCGTACATACACATACAGTATGTGTAGTAGATAACATAGAAACATAGAAGATTGATGGCAGAAAAAGACCTCATGGTCCATCTAGTCTGCCCTTATACTATTTCCTGTATTTTATCTTAGGATGGATATATATGTTTACCCCAGGCATATTTAAGTTACTGTGGCTTTACCAACCATGTCTACTGGAGGTTTGTTCCAAACATCTACTACTCTTTCAGTAAAATATTTTCTCACGTTGCTTTTGATCTTTACCCCAAATAACCTCAGATTGTGGCCCCTTTTCTTGCATTCACTTTCCTATTAAAAACACTTCCTTCCTGAACCTTATTTAACCCTTTATTCCAAATGTGGTATTCCAAATGTGGTCTCAACAGTGCTTTATACAGCGGGATCACAATCTCCCTCTTCCTGCTTGTTTTACCTCTAGTTATACAGCCAAGAATTCTATTTGCTTTCCCTACTGCCTGATTGCACTGTTCACCCATTTTAAGACTGTCAGAAATCACTACCCCTAAATCTTTCTCTTCTGAAGTTTTTGCTACCACAGAACTGCCAATACAATACTCAGATTGAGGATTTCTTCTCCCCAAGTGCATTATTTTACATTTGGAAACATTAAACTACAGTTTCCATTGCTTTGACTACTTATCTAGTAAAGCTAAATCTTTTGCTGTATTACAGATGCCTCCAGGAATATCAACCCTATTGCACACTTTAGAGTCATCTGCAAATAGGCAAACCTTCCCTACCAAACCTTCCCCAGATGTATATTTTTGTGTGCCTGTGTGTAATATGTATGTACACATATGACATATATACAAAGGATTAAATAGAATATTTTGGATGTTCAGTAGTAGTAAATTTATTTATTTTATTTAATAAAAAGTATCTCCTTGAGGCCTTTGAGGCAAGGAGAGACCCTAACAAATGTACCTTTTTGTTTTATGTACTCTGAGAGCATATGCACCAAGACAAATTCCTTGTGTGTCCAATTACACTTGGCCAAAAAAAATTCTATTCTATTCTATTCTATTCTATTCTAACCCTTAATGTGAATAATGTCAAGTTGGTCACCCCTTGTTAAAACTTCTAGAGTCAATACAAGTAACAAGGTGACAATGGGCATCCTTGCCTTGACCACTTTATAATGTCCACTTTGTCAATCATTTCTCCATTTACTAATATTTTTGTAGCTTGTTTATTGTAAATTAACAATAAATAGGCTCAGGCTCAATCCTGACAAGATAGAATGGCTGTAGGTTTTTCCTCCCAGGGACCTGTCCATCCATTACCCTGGGGAGGGAGTCTTTACCCCCCTCAGAGAGGGCCTACAACTTGGGCATCCTCCTTGATCTACAGCTGAATTTAGAAGACCATCTCTCAGCTGTGGCAAGGGGGCACGGGTATGCCTTGTGCGCCAGTTGTGGCCCTATCGGGATAGGGAATTACTTCTCACAGGCACTCATACCCTTATCCCCTTGAGTTCTATTACTGCAATACTCTCTACATGGGGCTGCCTCTGAAGAGTGTTTGGAGACTGCAAATTGTGCAAAATGCAGCTGCGCAAGCTATAATGGGGTTACTAAGATCTGCCCACATCTCAACATCACTACGTGAGCTGCACTGGTTGCCGGTTGGTCTCCAGGAACAATTCAAAGTGCTGGTTATGACCTATAAAGCCCTACATGGTTCAGGACTAGATTATCTTCAGGACCATCTTCTGCCACATGTATCCCACAGAGTTAACTTTCTCCAGGTCCTGTCGGCCTTCTGTATATGGGGTTTTAACACTTTTAGCAATCTGTATCAATCTTTTAAAATAAATTAGATTTCTTTTATGTATTGTTGTATTTATGATATTGTATGCCGTCCTGAGTCGCTGGGAGAAGGGTGGCATATAAATAAATAAATAAATAAATAAATAAATAAATAAATAAATAAATAAATAAATAAATAAATAAATAAATAAATAAATAAATAAATAAATAAATAAATAAATAAATAAATAAATAAATAAACAAATAAATAAATACATATTTCTCCAAGATCCACATATTGTAATTGATGGATCATAAAATGCCAATTCACGTTATCATATGCTTTTTATGTAGCCAAAAACATTAAAGCTACTTGCTTATCAGTTTTTTTGTGCATAATATTTAAGAGTATTCAAGATTATATGCATATTATTTCTAATCTGTCTTTTGGGGAAGAATCCAGTTTGATTTTTATGTACAAATTCATGTAGAAATCTCTCTAGCATGTTGGTGATTATTGAAGCAAATATTTTATAGTCTAGTTTAATAGTGAAATTGTTCTATAGTTTTTAATCTTATATAAATCAGTTCCTTCTTTTGATATCAAAGTTATATAATTCTCCATCCAGGAATCAGGTAACTTAACCAAAATTAATTCATTATATACTTCTAACATTACTATTCAAATTATTTGTTTGTTTGTTTGTTTGTTTGTTTGTTTGTTTGTTTGTTCGTTTGTTTGTTCGTTCGTTCGTTCGTTCGTTCGTTCGTTCATTCGTTCATTCGTTCATTCGTTCATTTATTCAATTTTTATGCCGCCCTTCTCCTTAGACTCAGGGTGGCTTACAACATGTTAGCAATAGCACTTTTTAACAGAGCCAGCATAATGCCCCCACAATCTGGGTCCTCATTTTACCCACCTAAGGAGGATGGAAGGCTGAGTCAACCTTGAGCCGGTGATGAGATTTGAACCGCTGACCTACAGATCTACAGTCAGCTTCAGTGGCCTGCAATACAGCACTCTACCTGCTGCACCACCCTGGCTCTATTTGCAAGCTTCCACTGATGGGCCATCCAGCCTGGACACTTTCCCATTTGTCTGTCTTTTAATTGCCTCTGTCAACTCCATATATCTTTATTTTCTCTTCAAGCATTTTCTTATAGCTTTCTGATATTTTGGTAGATTGCTTTTGCCAGATATTGCTGTACCTTCTTATTGTCAATTTTGTCTTGTTTATAAAGGCCTCTATAATAAGAACATACTATTTTTTTCTTATTCTCTTCTTGAAAGTGCATCTCTCCCTCCTCATCTTCCAATTGCTTAATCCATTTCTTTTCTTTCTCTTTTCTCATTTTACATGCTAACAATCTTTCTGGTTTATTTGCATGCTCAAAACAATTTTGTTTTGCTATTTTCATTTTCCTGGCCACTTCTTCATTTTCCATCATGTTTAATTTATCTTTCCTTAGTTCTATCTTGGCCTTCTCTGTGTCACATCTGCCAAATAATGTCAGTTGGTTGGACCATGGGGAAGAGCCTTCTCTGTGGCAACTTCAACCTTTGGAACCAACTGCCCTTGGAGATTCACACTATCATTATCCTACTGGTCTTCTGGAAAGCCATTAAGACCAGACTTTTCTAACAGGCTTGGGATTATGAAAGACTGAATGATTGAATATTTTTAATAGGGCTATTGAGTGGTTTTATATTTCTTTGATATTGTAATTTTTACAATTGTTTTTTAAATGTGTTTGGCTGCCCAGAGTCCACTGGAGTTGGGTACCATATAAATTTTATTAAACAATAAACAATAATCCTCTCATATATGCTTTTGCTGTGTCCCATAGTATTTATAAAGTAGTATTTTCTTTTTCATTTTCTTTGCAAAAAATGTTTCTTTTTCTACAAGTATTTGGATTTCTTTATCTTTTAGTATTTCTTGACCCAATGATCACCTTGTCCTTTTTCTTCTCCCCTTCCATATAATAAACATAGAATTGTGGTCAGCCCAAGTACTAATTTCAATATCTATTTTTTGTATGTCACTCAGCAGTTCCAAATTTATCCATAACATGTCTATTCCTGACCATGATGTATGGCTTGCAGAATAAAAAGTAAATTATTTTTTGTTGGGATGTTTTTCTCACTAAGCATCAAACATATTTAATTCTTCTTTCATATTAAAGAAGGATTTTGGCAGGTTTTTTCTTTGTGTCTTATTCCTTTTAGTTGTTTTTTAATCCAACTCAGCTTTTTCAATTGTGTTAAAGTCTCTCATTATACACATGTTTTCATAATTTAATTCATTTATTCTCTTGGTAACAAAAAACATAATATTGCTGTGAATTTCAGACTATTTCTCAGGAAAATCTGCAGTAGTATTAAGTATTAATTAAGTATTAAATCTACTTTGCACAATACTCTTCTTGCTAAAAACTCATTTGCTTTTGACTCCTTTGTGCATCAGCTGAATATCATGAACAGAAAAACATAGTGTATCATCTAAAGAGTATCCTATGTTGGGAACAATAGAAATCTCAGGACAGGTAGGGATATGCCATTGTCTATAATGTCATTGTGCTGTGTGTGCTATAGCTGGAAATGTTTCATTTATTGCTATGCCACATCCATCTCAGATTCTGCTGAACAATGAGATTCAAAAGACTTGGATAGCATGAATATGATAGTCCCTCAATGTTCTTCTTGCTGGATAATATAGCTCCACCCTAATGTTCTCTGAACATTTAGGGTGGAGCTATAGTTCTCACTGATCACTGTTAGATGGCTTTTATGTCACTAGCTAAATCAACTGCATGAGGATGATGGATGACACTGCACTCTTAGCTATTCCTCTGGCAAACTATACTGTCAGAATTTAGGCATATGTAATGCACTGTTAGATGCTATTGGTGCTAGATGCAAAGTGTACTAAGAGTCCACTGGATTGAGAGTAATATACTGTAATACTTACACATCCATATATACTCAATGGCTATGTGTTTCACAAGTCAAGTTATACAGAGTAGGATATTCATGAGAAAAGCTTAGTATTGGGAATTGAAAGAACCAATTCAGTATATGCCCCATTCTCATGGATAGTCATAAATTGACATCTGAACTTCTGAAATGAATTCAATGCCACATCTTGGAAGAAGAAATCACCACATACGTCACCAGGATTCAATGAGAATACTAAAGCACAGTAACTTGGGGAGCCTATGATAGTCCCTGTGAAAAAGCCTACTTTGGATACAGGGCGGTTCAGCCAAAGTGCTTATATACACAAACCACAATTCATGTTCTGCAGCTAGAAGTTATTTGGGAAAAAAGATAAGACATTCAATCACCATTTCCGCTTTATTAGTTGCTCCTTATTATTTAGATTGGGTCTGAATAATATAATGTAACACTTGGAGCCAAAGATGGAGCCCAGTAAACCAGCACTGGAGGCCAAGATGGAGAAGATCTCCACAGCAACTGTGTATTTTCCTTTTGTGCTTAAATAGACAGGAACAAATGATACCCAAACACTACAAAACACCAGCATGCTGAAGGTGATGAATTTGGCCTCATTAAAAGTGTCAGGCAGTTTCCTAGCTAAAAAGGCTACAACAAAGCTGATTGTAGCTAAAAAGCCCATGTAACCTAACACACAGTAAAACATGATGACTGATCCTTCATTACATTCAAGTATTATTTCTCCAAAAATGGAACGTGTGTCTTGATTTGGGAAGGGTGGGGAGATTCCCAACCATAAAACACAAAGGCCTATTTGGAATAGAGAACAATAAAACACAATGGAAATTGCCAGTCTCTTGCCCATCCATTTCCTCATTCTGGATCCTGGTTTGGTGACCATGAAGGCAAGAACCACAGTAATGGTTTTGGCCAAGATGCAGGAAACAGTTATGGTAAAAATGGATCCAAAAGCCACTTGTCGGAGGAGACAGGTCATTTTTCTGGGTGGGCTGAGGAAAAGGAAGGAACAGAGAAAGCAGAGCAGGAGGGAGAAGAGGAGACCATATGTGAGATCCCGGTTGTTGGCACGGACAATTGGCGTATCCTGATGCTTGATGAAGATGACTAGGACCTGGACTGTGAGCAGAGAAAATAAAACAACAAAAAAAGCTAAGCTTATCCCCAGAGGCTCTTTCAATGAGAGGTAGTTGATTGTCTTCGGAATACAATGAGATTTATTGTTGTTTGGATATTGATCTTCTGGACACATGGTACATACATCTATGTCTAGAAAGAAGAGGTGCAAAGCAAAGTAGACTAAGCTGATTTACAATATGTCTATGGGAATCATCTATACAATCAGGCTTTCCAGCAGAAAATTAGGCTACTATTTCTCAAAGGTAGGAATGTGTATTGGGGAAGGACACCCCCACCCCAATAAATGCACAGATCTTTTCTTGCAGCATATAAAAAACAATGTCTACTAGCAAAAACAAATCTAGGCTTCATTTCAAGGGACATTTTGTTTCAGACTATCTACTCTCTGCTCTGATACTTTTCCTTTCTAGTCAATGGTTGCAGTGCTGTATGACTCTTTTGTATTTGGATGAAGAGTTATCTGGTCGCTTCTGAAATGATCTCTGCTGGAGTGGTGGATTTTCCTTTGTTGTTTTTAGTTCAGCTGGTGAACCAATAAAGTAGCAAGTCTTCCAGCTGATCCCACTTGATCTCTTGTTTGTGTACCATATAGTTGTTTGCCTATGATGCTCCACAGTTGAGTTGAGGTTTTAAAAAAAGGACACCAAGCCCAAGTAAAGATTTTCTCAGCTCAACTGTTGAACTCAAGTGTTGGTCAGGACCTATAAAGCCCTTCATGGATTAGGACCAGGTTATATACAGGACCGTCTCCTGCCTCACAAATCCCAGGTCCCACAGCAGTTGGCCTACATCAGGTCCTGTCAGATGTCATCAGGCAATGTCATCTGGTGGGGTCTAGGAGTAGAACCTTCTCTATGGCAACCCTGGCCCTTTGGAATCAGCTCCCTTCCTGAGATTTGCACTATTCCTACTCTCCTGGCCTTTTATAAATCTTTGAAAACTCATCTCTGCCGGTAGGCTTGGGGCTGTTGAGCATGGATACTCTGCTCTGGCCATGAGTGCAAATAGAATGAATGTTACTGATTGTGTTTTATAATAGGGGTTTTAGATAAATTTAGATAATTGGGGTTTTAGATAATTGGATCATTACGGTTTTTAGATAAATTTAGATTGTTTTCATTGGTGGATTTCTTATATGTTTTTGTATTGTTACTGTTGTGAACCACCCTGAGCCTGCGGAGAAGGGCAGCATAGAAATCTAATAAACAAACAAACAAGCAAACAATAAACTACTGGATTCATGAAAAGCTTTTAATTTTATGAATGTAATGATGGACATTTTAACTAGATGAAAGATAAAATCATAGTTCCTCTTTGTTTGTTTGTTTGTTTGTTTCTCTCCCTCCCTCTCCCCTCTCTTTCTTTCTTTTTCTTTCTCTCTCTCTCCCTCCCCCCTTTCCATGTTTTTCACAAGAAGATACAACAAACAAGAAAATATCAAGTGCAAAAAAGAATCATATATGGATACTATAGATTAATAGATTAGTCTATAGATTAATTCTGCTGACTTCCAGCAGTTCAATTCTCACTGGCTCGAGGTTTACTCAATCTTCCATCCTTCCAAGGTCAGTAAAATAGGGACTCAGATTTCTAACAATATTCTAACTCTCTAAACCACTTAGAGAAGCTGTAAAGCACTGAGAAGTAGTATATAAGTGCTATTGTTATTGCTTACTAGTCTTCTCAGGAGCCAAAGGACTCATTTATCATCTGAGACTACATGATTCTGGGCATTGAATTAAAGTGGACTATGGAAAATTGTCTTGGTTCAGTAAATATTACATAGTGGAGTTTATGCAAAGTGTCTAACTATGGAGAGCACATGTTGCTCAAAGAACAACTATAGAATGAAACGTGATTGATACTTTCTTTCTTTGCAGACCAGGAGAGGTTCACAATCAGGACACTGCACCTAATTAAAATAAGCATTATCTGGGAGTACACAACTTGATACCATGACCAAAGAATTGGCCTATGCATGAGGGGCTAGCAACTTGAGGATGTATTGCAGACAATCCCTCTGTGGTGTCTCTTACCCTTCTCAGATGAAACTTTATCTGGAGGGCATGGAGAACAATCATAGCAGCAGAATTTTGCCCCTTCCTTCTTCATTTTGCTGGAACCAGGAAGGCAGTTTGGGTTACATACTGAAACAGGTGGTACCTGTCCATTTGAAGAAAAACATGAACATAAATCCTAAATAAATCACAAATAATCTCACATTCCCCACAAATAATCTCATGTGCCCCACTGTTCCCACTGTCAGGTTTTATAAACTATTAGTTCAACACTTCAATGAAAGCTGAAAAAAATAGATTGGAAGAATTGTTTTCTTTCAAGACCTAAAGAGTTGAACATAACATTTCTTAAAATGGTTTACCTTCAATACTGTCATTGTTTCTAAATTGTTTCAGATTGAGATATTTTCGTTGAGAAGAAGTCAGAATACAATTAGCAGCAATACATATAGTCCTTAACATCATCATTTTTTTCAGGAACCATTTGAAGTTACAAAGAGACTCAAAACATATACATATGCTACAAATGTTGCAACATCCTCAAAGTCATCTGATCAAAATTCAGGCATTTAGCAACTACCCCATTTTGGGGGCTGGATAACTGCATATAAAACAGCTTAGAACTACAACACCTTCAGTCTGACCTATAGTACACAAAATTATCTATTACAATATACTACTTGTCAATGACTACTTCAACTGCAATAACACACAAGCAAACAATAGATACAACTTCAGCAATATAATCATCAATGCCTGGAATGCACTACCTGATTCTGTGGTTTCTTCACCAAATCCCAAAACCTTTAACCTTAGACTGTCTACTATTAGCACTTAGCACTTAGACTTATATACCGCTTCACAGTGCTTTACAGCCCCATTTAAGCGATTTACAGAGAGTCAGCATATTGCCCCCAACAATCTGGGTCCTCATTTTACCAACCTCATAAGGATGGAAGGCTGAGTCAACCTTGAGCCTACTGAGATTTGATCAGCTAAACTGCTGGCAACCAGTGATCAGCAGAAGTAGCTTGTAGTACTGCACTCTAACCACTGTGCCACCAAGGTTGTTGACCTCACCTCATTCCTAAAAGTTCTGTAAGAGATGTGTATAAGCACATCAAAGTGCCTACCTTCCCTGTCCTATTGTCCCCATTTATTCATATCCATTTTTTGTATTGATAGTCATGTTTATACTTATATTTGTTTAGCTTGACACAATAAATGCAAAAACAAAAACAAAAACATTACTTTCAGCTTACACATTTTCTCAAATGTTCACTTTTACATTCACTTATTTACCACATATTACATTTGTCCTTTACTTCAATTCTTTGCAAACTGTAACAAATGGCACTGATTCATTTCTCAGTTTTGTGTCCAGTCTCCATCAATCCTGTATGCTACCTGGTGAAAGCTATGGTGCCACACCATTTTATTCTCATCAATGGTAACCCTCTTCCCTGGGGAAGCCATCACATCAACTCTTCCAATCTTGACTCTCATAAAGGAATTATTTGGAAAAATGACTAAATTGGTGATATCAAATCCAGTGTTTAACTCTTTGTGTTTTCCCAAAAACACTGTTTCTCTGGCACTGTTATTAAATGTTACCCACTGAAGAAAGGGATGCAGCTGCATTGGAAAAGACATAGAAACAAAGAAATAATTTCATTAGTTTTTCCATCCAAAGATTGAAGGATCTTTTTCTCAAATCCATGGATCATCAAGTTTTCTCACCACATCCCATAGCTACTAACAGATGATAGTACATGCAGTGCGGCAATGCCAATAACAATTGTGATACTTGTGTTCTGGTGAAGGGACATGAAACTGGTAAGCAAATCTCTTGGTGGAAGGAAAATGATGCACATCACTCTCTGGCGTTTATTTTGAAATTCTGGTTCTTCTCTAAGAAAAGGACTCACCTGCCAAGCATGCAGATCCTGAAACTTCAGTTTCTCCCTTTCCATTCCTGCTCTGTGTTTGGACTTGGATTGATACAAGGCATGTAAAGCATGTGCCACAACATAGACAGCATTGTAGACACTGTAGCTGTGGCCAGTCATGCTCATTTCAAAGGCCAAGGAAGGAAGGTTCTCCAGTTTCTCTTGTCCACTGCAGGCTTCACTGTTATGTTTCACCATTTTAGAATCTGGAAATAAACATCTAAATGTTTGTGTCCAGAAGGGCTCCAGAAAGCTGTCTCCATTTGTTTGAAAAATATTTCTTTGTTGGAGAAAGGATTTGAACTCTTGAACTTCACCTGAAGGAACTGTGAAGCCTATGGAGCCATGGAAAACATGAATATCCTCCCTCATTTGATAGGACGTGGATGCAAAATCCAGCTGAGCGGTCATAATCCACACCTTGCCCAAGGAAGAATTAGTCATATTTTCCATTTCACCTAATCCGATTAATGTTTGTAAGGAAAACATGGAGAATATTTCTCCATAGACAATAACAGCATTGGCTTTGCTTTTGATTATAACTTGGTGGATGTGAATCCACTTTTGCTGCATATTGATATATTCCTCTATATATGTGACTTTTGGGATTCTCTCTGAGAAAGCATAACAGCTGCCTCTTTGGGAAAACAGAAGCTGGAGTTTTTGCAGAAATATTTCTCCGCTTTCATTATCCACAGAAAGAAATCCAACCCATTTCCATCCAAAATGAAAAAGTAATTCAACAATGCCAGTATGTTGATGAGCTTCATTTGAAACCATTCGGTAGAAAAAAGGTTCCTGAATTTGATCATCTGGAGCGAAAGAACCATAACTGAGCTACGAGGCAAAGAGTAATAATTTCTGGCAATTGTGATAGATGAAACAGAAACGTCATTTAACACTCTGTTATATTAATGGAGAAATGGTAGCTAATATAGAGGTGTAATATTTTAGTACTAAATTGGCTAAAATCCACAAAATTTCCACTTTTTTTGAAAGATTAACATATAACTGCAATAACCCACTTTCTGACATTGAAGCAAAAGGAAATATGTAAATAGCAGGTGAAAAATCATTAAAATTTAATTAAATCTTTCTAGAAAGCAATAATAAAGATTAAAACATTTTTGAAGCAAGAAAGTTTAGGGAAATATTGGTGATTAAAAACTGAAAATTTTATAAAAGTTGTTCTGAGTTCAGATTTTACACTGTGTAATATTTTGAGTGTCTATGCGACGTTTCAGTGAAATCACATTCACCATCATCAGGCTGAAGTTTGTTTGTTTGTTTGTTTGTTTGTTTGTTTGTTTGTTTGTTTGTTTGTTTGTTTATTTGTTTATTTGTTTATTTGTTTATTTGTTTATTTGTTTATTTGTTTATTTGTTTATTTGTTTATTTGTTTATTTGTTTATTTGTTTATTTGTTTATTTGTTTATTTGTTTATTTGTTTATTTGTTTATTTGTTTATTTGTTTATTTGTTTATTTGTTTATTTGTTTATTTGTTTATTTGTTTATTTGTTTATTTGTTTATTTGTTTATTTGTTTATTTGTTTATTTGTTTATTTGTTTATTTGTTTATTTGTTTATTTGTTTATTTGTTTATTTGTTTATTTGTTTATTTGTTTATTTGTTTATTTGTTTATTTGTTTATTTGTTTATTTGTTTATTTGTTTATTTGTTTATTTGTTTATTTGTTTATTTGTTTATTTGTTTATTTGTTTATTTGTTTATTTGTTTATTTGTTTATTTGTTTATTTGTTTATTTGTTTATTTGTTTATTTGTTTATTTGTTTATTTGTTTATTTGTTTATTTGTTTATTTGTTTATTTGTTTATTTGTTTATTTGTTTATTTGTTTATTTGTTTATTTGTTTATTTGTTTATTTGTTTATTTGTTTATTTGTTTATTTGTTTATTTGTTTATTTGTTTATTTGTTTATTTGTTTATTTGTTTATTTGTTTATTTGTTTATTTGTTTATTTGTTTATTTGTTTATTTGTTTATTTGTTTATTTGTTTATTTGTTTATTTGTTTATTTGTTTATTTGTTTATTTGTTTATTTGTTTATTTGTTTGTTTGTTTATTTCACCCCTCTCCGTGGACTCGGGGTGGCTAACAACAGTGATAAAAACAGCATGTAACAATCCAATACTAAAACAACTAAAAAACCCTTACTTATAAAACCAAACATACATGCAAATATACCATGCATAAATTGTAGAGGCCTAGGGGGAAAGAATATCTCAATTCCCCCATGCCTGATGGCAGAAGTGGGTTTTAAGGAGCTTATGAAAGGCGAGGATGGTAGGGGCAATTCTAATCTCTGGGGGAGTTGGTCCCAGAGGGCCGGGGCCACCACAGAGAAGGCTCTTCCCCTGGGTCCCACCAAACAGCATTGTTTAGTTGACGGGACCCGGAGAGGGCTAACTCTGTGGGACATAACTGGTCGCAGGGATCCGTGCAGCAGAAGGCAGTCCCAGGTCTGGTGCCATGAAGGGCTTTATAGGTCATAACCAACACTTTGAATTGTGACCACAAACTGATCGGCAACCAATGCAGACTGCGGAGTGTTGGTGTGACATGGGCATATTTGGGGAAGCGCATGATTGCTCTCGCAGCTGCATTCTGCACGATCTGAAGTTTCCAAACACTTTTCAAAGGTAGCCCCATGTAGAGAGCATTACAGTAGTTGAGCCTCGAGGTGATGAGAGCGTGAGTGACTGTGAGCAGTGACTCCTGGTCCAGATAGGGCCGCAACTGGTGCACCAGGCGAACCTGGGCAAACGCCCCCCTCGCCACAGCTGAAAGATGTTTCTCTAATGTGAGCTGTGGATCAAGGAGGACACCCAAGTTGCGGACCCTCTCTGGGGGGGGGTTAGTTATTTCCCCCCCAGGATAATGGACAGAGATGGAATTGTCTTTGGGAGGCAAAACCCACAGCCACTCCATCTCATCAGGGTTGAGTTTGAGTCTGTTGACACCCATCCAGACCCCAACAGCCTCCAGGCACCAGCACATCACTTCCACTGCTTCACTAACTGGACAAGGGGCGGAGATGTATAGCTGGGTATCATCTGCATATTGATGATACCTCACCCCATGCCCTTGAATGATTTCACCCAGCAGTTTCATGTAGATATTAAATAGTAGGGGGGAGAGGACTGACCCTGAGGTACCCCACAAGGGAGCAACCTAGAGGTCGACCTCTGACCTTCCACTAAGACCAACTGCGACCGACCAGAGAGGTAGGAGTAGAACCACTGAAGAACAGTGTCTTGCACTCCCAACCCCTCCAGATGGCGCAGAAGGATACCATGGTGGATGGTATCAAAAGCCGCTGAGAGGTCAAGAAGCACAAGGACAGAGGATAAACCCCTGTCCCTGGCCCGCCAGAGATCATCCATCAGAGCGACGAAAGCAGTTTCCGTGCTGTAGCCGGGCCTGAATCCTGGCTGTTGAGGGCCTAGATATGTTGTTAGCTTCGTGCTGCTTTGAATATAGTAATATAATATAATATATAATATAATATAATATAATAATATAGTATTGAATATAGTAATATAATATAATATATACTTGTAATATAATAATATATTCAAAGTAGCATGAAGCTGACAACTTCAGCCTGATGATGGTGAATGTGATTTCACCAAAACGTCGCATAGACACTCAAAATATTACACAGAGTAAAACCCAAGTTCAGAACAATCTACATACATATAACCGTGAAAATCTACGAAAACAAATACATAGTGGGTATGGCTAGCTGATGAGGCCAAAATAAGGCCAAAATAGATCTATCCTAGTTTCCCTTAATTTTCAAATTCAGCAAAAAAACATGTGACATATATATTTACTTACTTACTTACTTACTTACTTACTTACTTACTTACTTACTTACTTGTTTCTTTATTTATTTGATTTCTATACTGCCCCTCTCCGAAGAGGGTGGGGCCAAGAGGCAAAAAGGAAGCTGTATGCTCCTCCCAAATACCAGGGTGACTTGACAAAAAATCACACATAAACACACACACACACACACACACACACACACATGATTCAACAGGAAAAAAAACATATATAACTCTTTCCTAATACAAGCTGAGACATGAGGAGAACTAGTGACCTAGAGGTTAAAAGCTACTGCCTTATAGGCAGGCCGCCCAGGTTCAAATTCCTGTATAGATATGGCTAGCTGATGAGAGGTAAGTAGCTTGAAATAAATAAATACACTTGTCTCACTTCATTTTCACATATACACACATAGAATGTGTATATTGTCAGCTATAAATTACTGCCTGGAGTGGCCAAGAGGCAAAATGGAAGAAGTATGCTCCCTTCCATATTTGAGTATACAATTCAATAGAACGTGCATATGTGGGTGTGCATAATATATTTTTGTTGATAATGAAAAGGAAGGGAAACTAGTATAAATCTATTTCAAGCTATTTTGCTTTCATCAGCTAGTCATGCCCTTACTGGGATTTCAACCTGGGCAATCTGCCTCTAAGGCAGTAGCTTTAACCTCTAGGCCACATGTTCTCCTCCTGTTTCGGCTTGTACTGGGGAAGAGTTTCTTTTTCTTTTTTTCTTTTTGTTGTTATTTTGCGTTATTTTGTCAAATCACTCTGATTTCCCCTAATATGGGAGGGAGCATACTGCTTCATTTTTGCCATTCGGGCCGTCCAGGAGCCATTGAAGGCAGTTAATTTTTATAGCCAACAAACTATATTCTATATGTGTAACATATTTTTGCTGATAATGAAGGGAAGAGTTATTTTAAGATATTTTGAATATATATATTCTTTTTCATCATCAGCAAATATATATATATATATATTTAAAATTAAGGGAGGCTAGGATAGCGCTATTTTGGCCTTGTTCTGGCCTCATCAGCTAGCCATACTCTTACTGGTATTTGATCTTGAGGCCTCTGCATTGTAAGGTAGAGAATTAACCTCTAGGCTACCAGATCTGATCCCTTCAGCTTTGTACCAGGGAGGGGCTATATGTTTTTTCTGTTGGATTACCCTGGTATATTGAAGGAACGTCACAGCTCCTTTTTGCCTCTATCTCTCTTTATATATATATTCTTAATAGCCATTTGTGAAAATATGTACAATTTAATAAAACTCTAGAGAAAAATTCAGACTCATCAATGTCTATATTAACAATATTAGTGGTCAGATTCATTGAACAATGAGAATTTTTTCACTTGCAAATATGATTCAGTATAACAACCTTTCCTCCTTGCCCTAAAGTTCTTCTGATGTCACCTTTCTTTAGTCTACAGCAGGGGTGTCAAACCCGCAGCCCATGGGCCAGATGCATCATGTGCTGGTCCCACCTAGTTTAGCAAAGGGGAGAAAAGCCCCAATACCTCAAGTGATGACAACAAGTTTGACATACCTGGTCTACAGTCTGTAAGTCTGGTTGGCTGAAGTTGTCCTTATTTAAGTCAGAAATAAAAAGTATTTTCCCCTTGTTGTGACACAATAAAGAATAGACCTTTTTAATGTTGTCATATTTTATCTCAAAAAGAATTCAAGTACTGGCAGGAACAGTCAAAGAGGCAGAATATAAAATATAAATGAACCCAACAAATTTCATGTTGATATAATTTTCTGATATTACAAGGATGGATGGATGGAGAACAGGTCACTCAATATTAGGTAAAGATCCCCAGTAAGTAAAATCTCCCCATTAGACTATTATTCCTCTGATTACCCTATGGAAGATGTGCATACAATGACTGTATTACAAACCATTAGATATATGATTTATGCCAAAAGATATAGTTCTGCAGAAATTGGGCGGGATATAGCGTTTTCATTTCCCCCCATACATTGATTCTGCATACAATGTTGTAGATCCAAAATGAAAGAAAAGGGGGTAACATCTGTAATTGTTGCCAAAAATTACAAATTCCTCTAATGATACACAATTTTAATTCAAAGAAGGAATAAGATAAATTTTGTATAATGTCACCAAGATAATTTCATACTTGAGGCATGTTGTAGATCATCAAGATTGATGACATGTGCAGGGATGTATCAAAATCTAGTCCTCCAATGACTGCCATTAGATTTTTCTGCATGTTGCATCTGTAGTTGGGTACAAATCTATTCTGAATAGAAAGAAGACCAAGAGTAGCCTGATGGGTCATTCTTTCATTGAAGTAACTGTCACAGATTTGGAATCCCAGGGTGACATTTGGTAAAATATTGGGGTTCCCATTTATCTCCTTGACAGCAAACACCAAGGCCAGAGTTTGCTGATAATTCTTTGGTACAACACTGGAATGAGAATAGCACATTCACGCAGTTATCTTTTCTTTGTTTAAATTGGGAGTATCTGACTCTAAAATATTTGGGAACTGTTATGATATATTCTAGGAAGTAACACTCAATGTAGAGGCAGTAAATTTAAGCAAATTTACCTTTTAAAATAAATGAATAAATGTCAAAAGCAGTGTTCAAACTGGAATTAATTTATATTAAGTAAATAAATATCAGCAATATATACAGCATCCTTTGATAATTTGTACATGTTCATTTAGTAGTGAACCCTGTCACACTATATTTCATTATATAATCACAGGCAATTTAATAATCATACAATAAATGTTTTATTTTTTTCTATGCCCAAAGTAGCCCAGAACACTAGAAATTAATAAATAAAAAAGCCAGAAAGAATTATATTATCAGACTGCCTAGCACACTCTGATTGATAGGAAAGATTTTTTACGTAGCAATCAGCATTAACTTCTAGTAATTAAAATAGTAATCAACCTGCCTTAATCACAAGAAAAATAGTAGGAAATAGAAACACTGTAAATTGAATTTATTTCATGTTAACACACAAACACGCACTACAAAAATATTAATAATCACCTTGTTTGCCTGATGTAAAAAACTGTTCAATTTCTAAACTGTTTATTTATACTTCTGAATTTCTAAACTCTTTACTGTACTGTTAAAGTACAATTTTAAAATTATTTTTAAATGACAATATGCAGAACAGGAGTCCATGGATTCAAAGAAAGTTTATAAACATTCAAAATGGAATTGTTGCAGAACCATGTTCTTCTATCAAGAGATGTGATTCAATTGCAATCTCTTTTGATTTCAGTGGGTAAAAAATAGTAAAAAACAAAATAATAGGTTTTGTTTTTTAAAAAGAATCCCCTGTGCGCAACTTTATACACTTATGTAGGGAGGAGCAATAACTTTAAAATGAAACAATAAATTTCAAATGAAACTGTTTCATCTGGATCTAGTTCCAAAGAGGTTGCTGGAAAACAGGCCAGCTTCTTAAGTCTTTGCAACATAAGAAATCAACAGCCAATCATTTTAGTTGCATTGCAGTTATTTCTATTTTTAGGGTAGTTGAAAAAATTAAATGAAATGAAAAATGAAAATTTTCCTTTTGATCAAGAAGCAATTAGTATTTAACACAATGAAATTTACATCTAATATACACGGATGGGAATTAGTCAATTATACCAAGTAATGTTTTAAAAATATCTTACAGGAGATTAAGAATTTGAGAAATGGGTAGATGCTCTGTGAAGGCTTCATTATCTAGGGAAGATAGAAGATGAGAGGTAAGCCCGCCAATGATTAAATCACCTGGCTGATCATACTGGTGAGGGATGTTGAGCAGTTCATTGATGCTGCAGAATTTGACCTGTGTTTGGTGCACCACGTTAGGCAACACTAAGAACATCAGCACCATAAACCTTGCCATTCAGGAGACAAATAATCTCCTACACAAGAGACATAGGTGTGGGCCTAGGTCTACTAGTCTCTTATAATGGCATTTAAGTATTGTGGTATGCTTATTGAACCCTGTGATCTGAATTACAGCTGAAGAGAAGAGCTAGGATCAGCCTCAGGAGGGCTCTTCTACTGTTTCTGCTCTTTCTGTTGTTGGAAGCAACATGGAGGATTAACACTCAATGGAGGTCTTATTGAAAGATTACAGGGAAGCTAATAATAGGGTTCTTTGACAGCAGGTGCCTTGGAAAAAATAAGAAAATATGTTTACTATCTTTTTCCTGAGATGGGTTTCCTAACTTTTTTTCAGAAAGCAAGAAGAATATTGTAATGAGACAAAGAAATGTTGAGGCTTAGACTGAAAGAGCATATGATAGTAACATAAGAAATGGCAGCCAAATGAAGTGATTCCAGATATGTTAGATTGCAAATTTTACAATTCCTTTCCAACAAAGAAGGGAAGAATGCTGACCTAAGGTGTCTTTTTATTTCCTTTTCTCCACCAAACCTCTCAGTTGACCAAGGTCATATTCACAGAATGCTTTGCTGTGCTACCTTCCTATGTTAAATACTCAATCCCCCACACCCATTATTTTGTTCTGAATTTTGATACAACATGTGACTTATGAATGAATTGGTTATTGATGTTGAGTCATTTATATAAATATATGCATACATGCACACATGCATACATTATGGGAAAATATTTTACATATGACTGTCAAATATATTGTATGTGCTCCTTTAATCAATATAAGGTAGCACTCATGATTCACCACACTTATTGTCAACATATCCAGATTACAGTGGATATTCATACAGTTACAGTTACATATTCAAGATAACGCTTGAAAGTTTTTCAACTGTATTTCATGCATACACATTTAATTGAAAAGACAAATGCAAAATTAAAAAGGAATACAATTGATCAA
Organism: Erythrolamprus reginae; assembly: GCF_031021105.1. Lineage (NCBI taxonomy): Eukaryota > Metazoa > Chordata > Lepidosauria > Squamata > Dipsadidae > Erythrolamprus > Erythrolamprus reginae. The sequence continues at coordinate 283,904 of NW_027248471.1, read as the reverse complement.
ATATAATTCAAAAGCAGAATTTTCAGTACCTCCATGTTCAATTGTTCAAATAATTCCAAATCAGAGAATCTCATTCTAAATCTGCATTTAACTTTTTTCCTATAGATTATAAGGATTGCAGTTATTGATTACCTCTATAAATCTTCCACATCAACTTACTTTCTCTCCATCAGTGGAACTTTCCTTGCAAATAGGAACCTCCAAGATACTACCTTCTCTTAATGGTTCTTTAGGATTATTTCAATAAAAGACTTAAAAGTCAATTTGGCTATGAATTGTCTTCCCACAGCCAAATTCCACTTGAAAATGGAAGTGTCCTCTTAAGATCCACCTTCCATCTTGATATAACTGTACCGAGACCCTGCTTTAACCCTTCTTTCATCCTTATTTTGTTATGTTTTAAAACTCTTATACACTAATGCACAAAACCAAAATTTTACATATTCTATAAAGGCATTATCTGCCAAAATTACATTTTTAGAACATTCAGATTCATTCACTCCATGGCTGTTCCGTGTCTAGATTTTGATACGAATATTCCACATAAGAATGCTCCATATAAAGCAAGGGTTATATTATAAACTTTTTTTAGGTATTGTAACTGTAGACAATATGTATTCCAAAAGTTGATGAAGGCAAGAGGTCCAGTCCTCTCCCCAGCATACATGATTCATTCTGCATATTAGGATATGGAAAATAACATATGGATGTTTATTCCTAAAACAGGTGAATATATATTGCAAAGATTTCTCAGCTGACTATATTCTGGAATCTTTGTACCTCATTTGACTGAATTCTAAAAATTATGGAACCATTGAATAGGTTCATGATCCAGATTTTTTAAATATAAAATTTAAGGGAGGGAGGGAAACATTTTCTATTTCATATTTTCTCTTCATTTTTTTCCTAATCCTCAAAGCCACAAACCATAACTGCATTTTTCTGTTTCATTAAAAATATATAAGGTTGTCCAGGTAATAATAATATAGATATTGCTTTTCTCTCATCAAAGAGAAGGGAACATGATGGTGCAGGGAATTAATAACACTGGAACTGATAGCCAGAAATAGTCCACATTCTGATGGATTGATGGGAGTGGCTGGCTACTGGTCTGCAGCCCCTGGCAGTGAGGCTCCACATGGCCCGAGTACCAGACTCTGCAGTTTTGAGGTTTGAGGTTGCCTGTCTCAGAGGATCAAGCTGGGATGTAGGAAAAGGCACAGTGCACTTTCACAATCCTGCAGAGGATATCTCATGACCGCCCCCTCCCAGGAGAAGCCCCTATCTTCACATCCTCGGAAATGGGAAGGGGTGCAATGCACATCATCCACCTTACAGAGGATTGCTCATGCCTCCATCCAAAGGTGAAGCCATCATCCCCACATCCCAGGAGTGTGTGGTTTGGGCTGGAAACCCTCAAAAATGAAGGAGGTTGTTGTGACTAGTTGGGGAAAGGGAAGTGAAGAAGCTAGCACCTCCCACCAGCCCAGCATTCAGAAGACACAGAGCAGGGTGAGGCAGGGCTGCAGAGATACTCCTTCTTGCCCTGCCAGAGTTCTGGGCCAGCTCACCATCTGTCGGACATCCTGCTTTCCCATATTGCTAGGAAGGCAGAGAGCCCCACCGGTGCTATTCCAGCAGGCTCCACCATGACGTCAAGTCCTATGTGAACTCTTGTGTCCATTGCTGGCAAGCCAAGATAGCCACAGGAGACCTTCCTGGACTGTTACAACCTTTACTGACACCTGAGAGACTCTGAGGAACTATTTCCATGGACTTTCTGACCTGTTTACTAGTGTCTTCCAGCTTCACCACTGTGTGGTGGATATACCGACAACTAGGTTCACCACACAGTTATTCATCCAACACATCTTCTGACTATATGGTCTACCTGATAGAGTGGTGTCAGATCAAGGAACCAAGATCACTATGAGGTTTTGGACAGAATTCATGTCAGCTGTTCAGGTCTGAGTTTCCCTAGCCTCGACACATCACTCGCAGACTGATAGAGGTATAGAGAAAGTGATTGGCATCCTGGAGCAGTGTCTATGTTGTTTCATCAACAACTAGCAGAAAGTCAAAATACCTCCCCATAGCTGAATTTGCTTACAATAACTCCCAACATACTTCCACTCAGACCACACCATTCTTTGCCAACTACAGCTATCATCCCAGATTTTTTCCACTCACACTCCCTGATTCTCCAGTTCCAGTCACAGAGGAATACTTCTCCAAGTTCCAGTACATCCATGAGATGGTCAAGCAGCACCTGAATAAAGCAAAAGAAAACAACAAGAAATTTGCAGACTGTTCTCATTGGGATACACCATCATTGGTTGTTGCAGACTGAGTTTGGCTATCCACCAAGTATTCATTCCCACAGAAAACACATTGCAAACTTGATCAAAATTTCCTGGGTCCATTTCCAGTCGAAACAGTCGTCAATCCAGTGACATACCATCTCAACTTGCCTCATTCGTACAGTGTGCATCCAGTGTTTCACCGATCCTTGCTGGTCCTAATGAGCCTTGATTCTTTGCTTTGACCTCCGGATCCAGATCCAGCAGTTCCCCATGCTCAAGTTCAGCTATCCCAGTTTGAAGTTGCCAGCATCCAAGATTCCAGATAGCTCAAAGACTGGTTCTAGTACCTGATTGAGTGGAAGGAGTGTTTGGGTCTGATAATCTGCTCTCTAACAAACAATTTGGATTCAGAAAAAAACTATCCTGCAACCGGAAGCTCCTCCACTTCAAAAACATATGGACAACTCATCTTGATCAAGGAAAATCTATAGATGCAATTTATATTGAATTCTGCAAAGCCTTAAATTCAGTGGTCCATGACAAACTACTTCAAAAACTCAAATCCTATGGCATCTCAGGATCCCTCCACAGCTGCATTACTGCATTTCTGTCTAACAGGCAACAAGTGGTCAAAATAGGAAGCTCCATATCCACACCCGTCCCTGTTAAAAGCGGTGTTCCCCAAGATAGCGTACTGGGACCTACACTCTTCATTCTCTACATCAACGACTTTTGCGATCTCATCAGATAATTTATATAAATATGTACTCTGCCTAGATCCCCCCACCCCTTCAAATCAGTCCTCGGCTGAAGTAGGATTTACCCTGCTGCCCTGCCCTGCTGCCTTGCCCTACCACTTTGCCCTGTGACCTTTCCTTGCTATTACTCTCTGCAGTGGAGCAAAGATCAGCTGTGAAGCGATGAGCTGGGAAAAGACTGCTGGAGCATTTGCACTCATGTGGCAACCTGTGGAGGCCTCCAGGCATAGCTCTGGGTTGGATCCAGTTGTCCAGTCAATCTGGGCTGTTTACCTGCTTTCCTGTGCTTTTTCTTCGGGAGCTCACCAACCTGATCACTCTTCAAAGTAATCCTCTCAGGTATTGTGATGAGAAACCATCTTGATGTTCCAACGAGTGGCAGCCATTTTGAAGCTGGTGATCATCTTGGATTTATTTATTTATTATTCAATTTTTATGCCACCCAACTCCCTATGCATTATTCCTATGGATGCCCTTTTAAGGGGGGGTGGACATCTTTAAGTTTCACAAAAGGGTGGCTGACATCTTGAAGCCTGTTGCTCAGCTGTTGGCAATATTTGATGCCCTGAAACTTACAGAGGCCATTTTGAAGGCCCAGGTAGAGCGGCAGCCATTTTGATTGCTTCCAACTAAAGGCAGAGTCCATTTCGGGTGCAGATCAAGTGTGGCAGCCATTTTAAAGGCATCCAAATAATGACAGAGGCCTAGTACTAAGGGCAAAGACCTGTCCATTGATATATTGCCTAAAGTAGGGAATTTTATCTGAAACCTTGGCTTACTGGTTTCTGGCAGCAGGGACTACTATTTAGTAAGGCTGCCTGATGGGTTTGTTTGTTTGTTTGTTTGTTTGTCCATTCATTCTTTCATTCATTCATTCATTAGATTTGTATGCCATTCTCCGAAAACATGGGGTGAGTTCATTACAACTCCCCTAGCCTCCAGGAAGTTGTCCACCAAGAAAATTTATTCTGCCACCTGGTGAATATTCTGTTCTTGGTACAGTCAGATGGGTTGTTCCCCTGTTCCCATCATACACATGTGGGATTTCTTACTGCAGGGCCTCTCCCTCAACACCCTCACAACATGCAATACAAACAATATGTATACAAATCTAATAGTTAAAAACAGTAAACTAAAATCCCATTCACACATAACATTTAACGGTCAGAGAAGATACAATTTATAATAATTTTCCAAAAACAGTTTAATTACTTTCAAAGATGTTTATTTAATACTTTCTCCTAATAAATACATTATTTACATATTGTAAGAAGTTCTATTTCATTCAATATTTCATATTAGTTAATTCTAATTTTATATCTGTTCGCTGTCTTTCACTGAACTTCTGCTGTGATATTTACAGTACAGTGATCCCTCGATTTGCGCGTTCTCGATTAGCGCGAAACGCTGCAACGCGGTTTTTCAAAAAATATTAATTAAAAAATAAGTCCGCGTTTTTTTTCCTACACCACGGTTTTTCCCGCCCGATGACGTCATACTGATTGCTGATTGGCCAAAATCAGGAAGGAAGGAGGGAGGGAGAGAAGGGAAGGAGGGAGGGTTGCCATTGCCATTGCCGCCAGCGCTGCCCCAAGAAAGCCGGTGAGAGGAAGGAAGGAGGGAAGGAGGGAGGGAGGGAGAGAAGGGAAGGAGGGAAGGAGGGAGGGTTGCCATTGCCATTGCCGCCAGCGCTGCCCTGTGGGTAGCGGCGAGGAGCCCGGAAAAATCACCATTGCATTGCCAGCCTCCGAACTTGCGTCGCTCCACCTTCTGCGCATGTGCGGCCATGGAACAAAGGGCGCGCATGCGCAGATGGTGTTTTTACTTCCGCATCCAGTATAACGCGGAAATCGGTTAGCGCGGGAGGTCTTGGAACGTAACCCCCGCGCTAACCGAGGGATCACTGTATCTCTGAATTTTGGCATCGGACAAAAGAAACAAATCTTAATCTATATTTTATGCCAAACAACAATATCATCTAGATCAAAGGGATGGAAGAAAATGAGGTTGGTTCCAGCCTGACATAGTTGGGTAAATTTGCAGCAAATTTCTCTCAGCTATCTCATTAAATATTGGCAAGAAAATTTGACATGTATACTCCTATAGCCATCAGGAATCAGAGGTAACTCAGTGCACTACATTGTTATTCTTAATAGAGATAAATCAAATATCATATATGAATAATAAAGAAATCATTTGAAATTTATATTATTTATTTATTTATTTATTAGATTTGTATGCCGCCCCTCTCCGAAGACTCTGAATGTATTAGAAAGTGAGAAATTGTTGTGAAAATAGCACTTCTACTTTCTCTTGTTTGAAAATAAGAAGATGCATAGCTCACTGTCCTTAAAAAAATAATAACTTCTGACCAAAAAGTCTTGAAATAGCAAATTTGATGTCTTTGTTTCTCATGCTGTAAATTAACGGATTTAACATAGATGGAATAATAGAATACATTAATGTTATTATAAAATTTGGATGTGATTCACTGTCAGCTATAGGTTTTAGGTAAGCAAGGCAACAAGTAAACAAAAATATGAAGAAAACAACCAAATGTGGTAAGCAAGTAGAAAAGGCCTTTTTCCTTCCTTGATCAGAAGGAATTCTCAGAACAGCAGAGAAGACATATACATAAGTTATGATAATAAAGGCAAAACAACCAGTTGCTAACATAGCACTGAAAATTTGAAATCCAATTTCAGTTACATATAAATCAGAACAGGCAATCTTAAGTAAATATGGGATTTCACAGAAAAACTGGTTTACATTATTAGAGCAGAAAGGAATCATAAAAGTGACAGTTGTGTGTAATGAAGCATTGAGAAAGCTGGCAGTCCATACACCAGCGATCATGTTGGTACAAGTCTTCCTGTTCATTATTGTTTCATAATGTAATGGGTTACAAATGGCGACATATCGATCATAGGCCATGACAGTAAGCAAAGAAATATCACAGCTCAGGAAAAACAATAAAAGCATGACTTGGGCAACACACCCAGAGTGAGAAATAGTTCTTATATTTGTAAGAAAATTAAAGAGAGTTTTGGGGATAATGGCTGAAACTGAACCAATATCTTGCATTGCTAAATTTGTTAGAAAGAAGTACATGGGAATGTGAAGATGGTGATCACAAACAACAGCTGAGATGATGAGAAGATTCCACATTACTGTCATTAAATAGAGTATCAGTAGCAAAGACATATGCATAATCTGTAGCTCCCAAATCTTTGAGAATTCCCAAAGAAGAAACTCAGAAGTATTATTTTCCATTCTTAAACAATATAACTTATAGGGGGGGGGGCACAATTGTTAAAATATTTCCTATTCAGTTCAGTTGATAATGAGTTGTAAAATGGTGGGTCAGGTTTGCATGACAATCATATTAAAACCTGAGTAAAAAAATATTGAAATATTCTGAGTATAATGAAATTGTGTTTTCTTAAAAGATATCTAACCCCCGTCAACTCTTAGGGTTTTACTTTGTAATGTTGGGCTTAGAGATACTTGAATTTATTTGTTTGTTTACTCTAACCTCATCAGTTAATAGGAGCTTAAAGCAAGAAGGGTACTTTTATCAAGTCAGATAAAAGCTGCTGGAAGTTGGAACTGAATATATTCAAACATGTCAATATGACATAATTCAGTATGATCTTTCTCTTTTTCTAAGTTTATTCATTATTAACTGGCAGAGATAAGGTAAGTACAATGCATTACTATTATTTGCTGAAATGAATTTAAAGTACTAAACAATACACAACTTTAGATAGGACAGGCATTTGAGATTTTACAGGAATAGTTCTACAATTCTGTTTATGGGTTTTGGAAATTTATCCTGATTCACAATTGCCATCTTTACTAAACCCCTTCCTTTAATAAAGGAAAATTCTGATAGAAACCCCTTATTTGTGTAAGGTAGAGATTAGGCATTTTTATTTATTTTGGCACCTGTGAACAAAAAGAAAGGTTTTATTACTTTTTAATCAGCATTTTAAACTTTACGCTCATTTTTATATATAAATGGCTTTATATGAACGGCAAGATTTAAATTATGGTATCGGTTACTTTTTTAAACCTTTCAATGATCTTCTCATACTTACCTAGTTCTATAAAAATGAGGATTGTGAAAATGGCTTCTAATGAGAATCCCCAATTCTATTTGACAATTTAATTTGAATTAAAAATTAAAAGATAAACATCTTGTTTATAAAGTGAATGAAAATATTTTCAAAGTATTTATTTAAACACTGACACAAAGTGAATAAGAAAACATTAAAGAAAAATAATTGAAATTAAATTACCATAGGAATTCTTCTTAATAAGCTAAATCAGAGCTTCTAACCTGGAAATTTGCTGTACAATACCTAAATAAGAAAATGGAAAGGAAACAGTGGCAAAAAGTATTGTTTGTTCTATTTGATTAATTTAGGATGTTTTAAGTTTAGTGCTGTTTATTTCTATTTCTCCCCTTAAATAAAAGATCCTGATTTATCCATAAATAGCTAACATTGAAATTGTAATCTGTATTTTTTTGGAATTTTAATTGCAAAGAAAGGGAAGATTTATGAATATAATAATAATGATAATGATGATGATGATAATAATAATAATAATAATAATAATAATAATAATGATAATAATAATAATAACAAAACAACCAGAAACAACAACAATAATAATAATAATAATTAATAATTACAATTAACAACAACAACAACAACAACAACAACAACAACAAAGTTGGAAGAGACCTTGGAGGTCTTCTAGTCCAACCCCCTGCTTAGGCAGGAAATCCTACACTACTTCAGACAAATGGTTGTCAAATAAACTTCCAGTGTTGGAGCATTCACAACTTCTGGAGGCAGGCTATTTCATTGATTCATTGTTCTAACTGTCAGGATATTTCCTCTTAGTTCTAAGTTACTTTTCTCCTTGCTTAGTTTGTACCCATTGCTTTCTTGTTCTATTCTCAGGTGCTTTGGAGAATAGTTTGACTGTCTCTTCTTTGTGGCAATCCCTGGTATATTGGAACACTTCCCTTGTCGTTCTTTTCATTAAACTGGACATACCCAGTTCCTGCAACTTCACATGATCATTTCACGTGATCTTGATTCTATCCTTAGTTAATGCAACCTAGAACTGTGTTAGCTTATTTGGTAGCTGCTGCAATATATAAAGAAAATGATGAATAATGTACAATTCAAAATAATTAGAATGACTCACCATCTCAATAAAAGTTTATTCATGGAAATTTCTTTATTTTTCTTCTTTTCTTTCCAAAGCCACAAATAAAAAAAATGTTGTGCTATATTTTCATGAGATTTTATCTAATTTTTCTTGCCATTTCCCCAAGGAATTTTTTAGTCTCCATTCATAGTCTAACTAACCTCCTGGGAGTGGATTTAAAAAAGAAAACCCAAAGGCAACAAACTTTCTTAAGAAATAGCCCAGGTGTCTTTATTATTATAATAGAGGAGAGTATGGGTAGGGAGGGAAGAGGGCCAATTTGTAAGCTTAGTCAGGAAAAAGCCAGGAAAAACACTAAATCTGACTTTATTACTTTTTAAACAATGAAAATCTAAAAGTCTGAGTTTCATAATCTTTTAATTTTAGACTAAGGATAGCTATTTTACTTAAACGCAGACTTCTCAGTACTAAAATGCAAGTGGTTTTTCAGAGTCAGTATATTTTCCCCAAAATGCCCCGTCGGTGACGTTATCCCCGGCCGGATTTGCAGCGGGGCCGGGGAAATGTGGCTCCCGGCATAGCCGCCATCTTGGATTGGCCGGTATCTTGTGAGATTCGCAAGATCCCGGCCATGCATGTCATCGGCAATGTCCGATGACATTGCTGGGGGTGTGGCCTGCCAGCCCTTATAAAGGGTTGCGCAGGATTGGGGCCTCCTTTTCGCCCCAGCAATGAGCAGGCGAACACCTGGCTGGTGTTCGATGATCGATAGCCATTTTACGAGGCCTTGGGGAGCGGCCATTTTGTCAGGGGCAAGGAGCACTGGGCCTACAGGCCTTTCTGGGAAGGATTGCCTTTTGGCTTCCTCTCGGGGTGTGTGACGAGCCTTGGTTCCTCCTTCTATACGGGGGGGATCCTTTGTGGCAATCGGCCTCCTTTTTGGGTGGTTGCGGCCTCTTTCAGCCTTCCTAGGCTCAGGGGCAGTTGACAGGCCTTCAGGCCTTGCTGGAGCCTTACGGCCCTGTGGTTTCTGTCCCCCCCTTCATCAAGGGGGTCTTGGGGATTTCTGTTTTAACTGGTTTACAGGTAGTAAGGTGCTTGGTGGGCATGGCTCCTAAGAAGCAGAAAGCTTTGCCTCCTGCCCCAGAGCCAGCGGCTAGGCCACGGAGGACTTTGAGGCCCTCAGTTAGGACCAGGCTGGCCAATGAGAAGGCTCAGAATAGGGCCAGGAGGGGGGTAGGTCCCGGGATCTACCTGCAGGTGACTCAACATTACCTGCTCATTCCTGGTCTAGGGTGATAGAATGTCTGGATGAGTTGGACACAAGGTCGAGGGTACTGCATGGTTGCAGTGTGATGAGTCTTTTAGGATGCGGGTGGCGTTTGAACGCACCCTGCCATGGGACATGGTGATCCCCAATGTATGGTTTCATGCCACTCAGCTGGCGCGATCCGGGGGTGGGGAATGTACTGACAGTTAAGACTAAGCCAGTGGCGAAACCCGCGGCTCATACGGGGGTTGGGACTGGGACTAGGATGCCCACCGTGTCATAATTTTGCAGTGAGGGGGTCTTGTTTTCAACCTGCCTGCAGATTTCGACCTGCCTGTGGGAGCTGTGGGGGCTCCCATGCGACACACGCTTGCCCTAAACCTAAGGGCCCCAAGAATGGGAAGGATGGGGCTGGACCACCCAAGCGGCAGCCTCCCCCTGGGGGAAAAGGGCCCCAGCTCAGTTAGGCTGGGGGTACTGGAGTTTATGCTTAGAGATTATCACCCACGCAGGAGCGTGGCTGCGCTCCTGCAGGGTTTTAAAGAAGGTTTTAGGATACCATATTTTGGGCGTAGGAGGGCCTTCATGTCCAGAAACCTCAAGTTGGTTGTTGGACATGAGGATATCGTTAGGACTAAAATCCAGAAGGAGGTGGCTGAGGGCAGGGTATTGGGGCCTTTTGTGTGCCTGCCTTCACCCACTCTCTGGGTTTCTCCTCTGGGGGTGGTCCCAAGAAGGTCAGTGGTGAATTTAGGTTGATTCACCACTTGTCCTTCCCAAAGGGGGAATCAGTGAATGACTACATTCCAGAAGATTTCTGTTCAGTTCGCTACCCATCCTTTGACGTGGCGGTGGCCATGGTTAGGAAGTGTGGTGTGGGAGCCCTGATGGGTAAATGCGACATTAAGTTTGCATTCCGGCTCCTTCCCATACACCTGGATGATTTCGAGCTCGTGGGTTTCCACTTTGAGGGTAGCTATTATGTGGATAGAGCATTGCCCATGGGCTGCTCCATATCATGCTCCCTGTTTGAGAGCTTCAGCACCTTCTTGGAGTGGGCCCTCAGGGGGTGATCCGGTTTGGGTTCAGTAATTCATTACCTTGATGATTTCCTGATGGCCGGGCCTGCGCATTCAGAGCAGTGTCTGGCTCTGATGTCCGCCTTTGAAGCTCTTTGCGCTCATCTGGGGGTTCCTTTGGCCCCCAAAAAGACCGAAGGCCCTGCCACCAGGATTACCTTTCTGGGTATTGAATTGGACTCTGTTGATCAATCTTGCAGATTGTCCTCTGAAAACCTCCTAAAGATTCAAGATAGATTGGATCAAGTTTTAGCGAGCGGTAAAGTTACTCTTTGCCAGCTTCAGGAGTTGGCTGGGTTACTTTTGCCTGCTGGGTGGTGGCCCCCGGCAGGGCCTTTTCCCCTCATTTGTATACGATGATGAAGGGGCTTCATTTGCCCCATCATCGAACGTGCTTGTGTGCTGGGGTCAGGAATGACCTCTGCATATGGCAAGGCTTTTTAGCCCACTTCAATGGTCTGTCCTTTTGGAGGCATGAGCTTCTGTTGGAAGCTGAGTTGCAATTATGTTCAGACGCCACAGGGACCCATGGATTCAGAGTTGTTTTGGGCAACCAGTGGTGCTATTCTATGTGGCCTCTGGAATGGAGGGCCTCTTCTGTTGTCAAAGATCTGACATTTTTGGAGCTCTTTCCACTGGTGGTGGCTTTAGAGCTCGGGGGGAGCAATTTAGGGACAAGACTGTGCACTTTTGGTGTGACAACCTGGCTGTTGTCCACGTTGTGAATGCCCTGTCTTCTAAGAATGACAGGGTGATGCGGCTTGTCCGCCATTTTGTGCACAGGTCTTTATACCTAAATGCCTTGTTTTTGGCCTGTCACGTCCCTGGGCTTGATAAAGAAATCGCTGACACCTTGTCCCATGGTCAGTTATCCAGGTTCTGGACACTAGCTCCATGGGCTTGTGCATCACCGGAAGCCTTCCCTTGCCATCTGTGGAGCCTGGGCAGGCTCACGAGCAATGGAGGATCGAGGCAGGCAGGGCCATGGCCCTCTCAGTAGAACCCGGTACCTTGAGGTCATACCAAAACTCAGGTAAGGAGTTTTGGGAATTTCGCCAATCCTGGCCCATCCCAGTTGACCACTTGATAGAGTTCTGCATCCTGCTTAAGCAGCATGGCCTATCAATTAAAACTATTAGGACTAGACTGGCAGGTCTGGCCTTTCTTTCCAAGGCCAGCGGATTCTCTGATTCCTCTGGGGATTTCTGCATTTGGAAAATGCTAGAGGGGTGGGTTAGGGAGCGACCTGTGCCCCCAGTAGACAGTAGACAGGCACTGACTTTACAGCAGCTGTCCCACATTAATGGTATGTAGAGCAGCCTCTGTGCCTCTGTCTATGAGGCCTACCTTTTTCAGGCGGTGGCCAGTGTGATGTTTTTTGGGGCCCTTCGGGTTAGTGAGGCTTTGTCCTCCTCTCGCGAAGATGGGTCATTTTGAGCCTTGTAATAGTTGGACCTTCAGTTTGAGGGCACCGGTGTCTCCCTATTGGTCTAAAACTGTCTAAAACTGACCAATTAGGTAGGGGGTCTAGGATAGTTTTGATGGCCGCTGCTGATCAGTCTGTTTGTCCGGTGGCTTCCCTTTCCTCTTTTTGTAATCTGAGAGGAACAGGACAGGGGTACCTTTTTAGTCATCAGGATGGTTCCTCACTCACCCGCTATCAGTTTTGGGCAATTATGATCGGGCAATTATGGTTGCGATTGGCCTTGACCCTACCTGGTACAGAATACATTCGTTCCATATTGGGGCTGCCACTAGTGCAGCAGCTTACGGATTCCCGGGTCACCAAATCTGGGAGATTGGTCACTGGAGGTCAGCGGCCTATTTAAATTACGTTCACCTTAGTCTACCTTCCCCAGCTGCCTTCATCTTCCAGCCATTCGCTAATGACACATGCTGGTTACTTTTAGCCATATTTACAAACTGTTTTCTATCATTGAGTTGCACTACTGTCCACAACCCATAAACCATAGTTAACATCTTTAGGTGTTGGTTTCATAGCTAAGCCACCATTATTATAGGCTATTGTATTTTATCAACATTCTGTTTTTCATTTTTTTCTACAGTATTTTGCTACTTGGCTCTTAGCCCCACAATAATAATATTTTCTCACAAAAAATACACCTGAATAGGTTTTTTCCCTTTTCTTTCTTGTGGCTTCTCTCTCAACTGGTTTCTGTCCTGCCATCTTCTTGACTCCTCCAATAGTCTTCCCGTTATGCCAGTCATTGTTAGCTTATTTCTGGTCAACACTTCCAGCAAAGATAGTTCTTATCCAATGATGAAACAGTTATGTACACTTGATGCAGTTCAGAAAAAATATGAGCTCTTTTTCTTATAGCTCTAGCAGTCTTTTTCATCAAGGTCAAATGAGCAAATATATCACCACCTTTCTGCAAACAGGTTCGAAACAATTTGCGTGCAGCGGGCTACCATTCCTGGCTTGCGGGGGGGAGGCAGTGCTTGCAGCAGGGCAGGGCAGGCATAGGTCCGGGGAAGTGCTGATTGCATATGCACATTCATGCATACCTGGCAGCGCTACCGGAGCTAGCCTACACACTAACTTGCCACCACCGGGACTGCGTTCCCCACTGTTTAGGGTCAGGCCCACCCCTGTTTCCATGTAAGATAGATGTGTGCTCCCACACTATCATGAATATAAATCTGTTTCAAAATGTCCCAACACTTAGCAGCTGAATACACTCCATGGATATGAACCAGTTGTTTGTGATTCCATGTCAATCCCAGCAGGCTATATGAGTTTAGTTTAGGTTTAGTTTAGTTTAGTTTAGTTTAGTTTAGTTTAGTTTAGTTTAGTTTAGTTTAGTTTAGTTTAGTTTAGTTTAGTTTAGTTTAGTTTAGTTTAGTTTAGTTTAGTTTAGTTTAGTTTAGTTTAGTTAGTTTAGTTTAGTTTAGTTTTTTATTTACTTGTCAAACATGTACAGGAAAGTAGTTTGTGTAAACATAACATAAGTAAAAAGTAATGATAAAAGAGGACAATAGGACAGTTGGTATGGTAGGATGGTAGGCACAATGGTGCGCTTATGCACGCCCCTTACAGATCTTTTAGAAATGAGGAAAGGTCAACTGTAAACAATCTAATGTTAAAGATTTTGGGGTTAGGAGAAGAAACCACAGAGTCAAGTAGTGAATTCCAGGCATTGATCATTCTATTGCTGAAGTTGTATTTTCTGCAGTTGAGTTTAGAGAGGTTTATATTTAGTTTGAATCTATTATGTGCTCATGTGTTGTTGCAGTTGAAGGTGAAGTAGTCATTAACAATAAGGACATTTTGGTATATAATTTTATGAACTACAGTTAAATCCGATCAAAGGTGACATACTTGCAAATTGTCTAATCGCAGTATTTCAAGTCTGGTGAAGTAAGGTATTTTGTTGCAAGCGGAGGAGTGAAGGACTCTTCTTGTGTAATATTTTTGGAGTCTCTCGATTGTATTAATGTCAATATGCAATGCGGGTTACAAACCAGTGAGCTGTATTCTAGAATTGGTCTAACAAATGTTTTGTATGCTCTGGTTAGGAGTTCAATATTGCCAGAGAAAAAGTTACATAAGATTAGATTAACAATTCTTAGAGCTTTTTTTGGCAATGTTTTTACAGTGGGCTCTAGGACTTAGGTCACCAGATATGAGGACTCCAAGGTCTTTGACACGTTTTTGCCAATGTGTAAGACAGAGCATTTGTTGGTTGAAATTTGAAGTTGCCAGTTGTTTGACCATTATGCTACATGGTCAAGGTGCCTTTGAAGGGTAGCAGCATTGTTGGTAGTATTAAATAGTTTAACACCATCAGCAAAGAGAACACAGTTGCTTATAATATGATCACAAAGATGATTTATATAGAATATGAAGAGTGTTGGTTCTAAAACACTGCCTAGTTGTCTGTTAGACAGGAATGCTGTTGTCCAATCATGTAGTGGTCCAGAGATGCCATAGAATTTTAGTTTCAGAAGAAATTTTTCATGAAGTTACTATCCAAATTTTCATTCTACAATTCCATCAAAAATAAAGACCTAAGTTTCTTAAATTCTCCAAAAAAAAGAACACAACAGTAGGATAGACATCTACATTTACAATGTTGAAATCATACATAGGTAATTCAATAGACTACAACAATGGGAGAAAATTTTAGTTTTAGAACTCGAAATTTATCTTATATAAACCAATGATTATTAAAAACACCAGTAATTAATAAAAATGTAACAAGACTATAAAGGCTGTGTGACAGGACAGTCAACAGAGAGGTGTACATGTCTTTGTTGTATATATGTATAGCTTCTTTCTTTTCTTTTCTTCTCCTTCCTTTTCTTTCTTTCTTTTCTCTCTCCTTTTCCTCTTTCTTCTTTACTTCATTTTCTTTACCTTTTATCTTTTTCTCAATATGTTGTTCTTCCTTTCCTTTTTTACTTAACTATGACACTAAATGCCTATTATGAAAGGGGTCTAATGCAAAAATTACATATTTGTTTTTGTTCACATTTGTAGTGTTGCTTTTTCTTTAATAAAGATTTTAATTTTTACCTTTTTTTAAAAAAGAAAAGAAATGGAATTTTTCTTTAAAGTAAATGGAAAAGAAGAACCATTCCACAAATATTTTAGGATACAGCAAAAAAAATATGAGAATTAGTGATAACGTACATAGTAAGAAAAAGTAAGGAAAAGAAACAACAGCAAAATACATTACAAGAAAAACTTTAAAAACTGGAAATAGACTTGCAGATCCACAAAAAATAAGATAAAAGGGAAATTGAATTAACAAAACATAAAGTAAATGTAATAGTACAAGATGAAATGGCAGAAAAAAATAAAATGGTGAAACATAACTTCTTTGAAAATGCAAATAAACTAAGTAGTAGTGTTGGGCAAACCGAACCCGCAAAGTTTGGGTTCATACTGAACTTTGCGCAGTTCGGTATACCGAACCTGAACCCGAATTTTTGCGAAAGTTTGGCAAAAGTTTGGGTTCGGGTTTGGGTTTGGGAGAGTGCAAGGAAGCGCCGCCGCCCAGCTGTCATCTTCTGGAACAGCTGGGGCACTTCCCGGCATTCTCAGAACACGAACACGAACTTTTGCCGAAATTCTGAGTTCAGCATTCGGGAGACTGCCGAGAAGCAACCCGGCTGTTTCTGAAGATGACAGCTAGGCGGCGGCACTTTCCAGTGCTCTCACGAACGCCAAACTCAGAAGTTCAGCAAAAGTTCGGGTTTGGGCTCTGTAGAACACCGGGAAGCACCCCACCCAGCTGTCACCTTCCGAAATAGCCGGGGAGCTGTCAGCCAGTCGGGAGGCAAAAAAGGAGGTGGGGAATCTCACAAGGGGATTCCAGGGGTGGAGCTTTGATGTCATTGAGATGTCCTTCCTGGCTGGCTGAAATGGGGACTCCAGGAAGGACGTCTCTGTGGCATCAAAGCTCCACCCCTGGAATCCCCTTGTGGGATTCCCCATCTCCTTTTGCACCTCCTGACCGGCCAACAGCTCCCCGGCTGTTCTGGCAAGCGCTGCCACCCAGCTGTCACCTTCAGAAACAGCCGGGGCACTTCTCAGCGGTCTCCCGAATGCCGAACTTGGAGATTCGGCAAACATTCGGGTTCAGGTTCGGGAGAGCACTGGGAAGTGTCCTGGCTGTTCCAAAAGGTGACAGCTGGGCAGCGGCGCTTCCCAGCGCTTTCCTGAGCGCTGAACTTGAAAGTTTGGCAAAAAATCGGGTTCGGGTTCAGGTGCTGAACCCAAACTTTTAAAAAATATTCGGGTGCCAAACTTCAACCCAAACTTCGTTGGGTTCGCCCAACACTACTAAGTAGATGACTAGCATACAAGTTGAAAAAGGAGAAAGAGAAGAAAGTTATATACAAACTGGTAGATGAGAAGAGGACTCACCACCAGAATGAAGATAAAAAGAAAATAATCCAGGAATTTTAGAAACATAGAAACATAGAAGACTGACGGCAGAAAAAGACCTCTTGGTCCATCTAGTCTGCCCTTTTACTATTTCCTGTATTTTATCTTAGGATGGATATATGTTTATCCCAGGCATGTTTAAATTCAGTTACTGTGGATTTCCCAACCACGTCTGCTGGAAGTTTGTTCCAAGGATCTACTACTCTTTCAGTAAAATAATATTTTCTCATGTTGCCTTTGATCTTTCCCCCAACTAACTTCAGATTGTGTCCCCTTGTTCTTGTGTTCACTTTCCTGTTAAAAACACTTCCCTCCTGAACCCTATTTAACCCTTTAACATATTTAAATGTTTCGATCATGTCCCCCCTTTTCCTTCTGTCTTCCAGACTATACAGATTGAGTTCATTCAGTCTTTCCTGATACGTTTTATACTTAAGACCTTCCACCATTCTTGTAGCCCGTCTTTGGACCCGTTCAATTTTGTCAATATCTTTTTGTAGGTGAGGTCTCCAGAACTGAACACAGTACTCCAAATGTGGTCTCACCAGCGCTCTATATAAGGGGATCACAATCTCCCTCTTCCTGCTTGTTATACCCCTAGCTATGCAGCCAAGCATCCTACTTGCCTTTCCTACCGCCCGACCACACTGTTCACCCATTTTGAGACTGTCAGAAATCACTACCCCTAAATCCTTCTCTTCTGAAGTTTTTGCTAACAGAGAACTGCCAATTTTTAAGGAAACATTACAGTCTCAAGAAAAATGTCAGAGGATTCAATAAAACAACATTTCAAAAAAGCAGGCCTACCTAAAATAATTTTTGGAATACAAGACGCACTCCCCCCACAAAAAAAATGATGGTGGAAATGTCGGTGTGTCTTATACACCAAATACAACCATTTTTGGTTTCCTGAAGCCCCAACCTCCACATCCCATAATGGGATCGGCAGAGAGTCTAGGAAGACTACACAGAGCTCCTGGGGGCTGGGGGAAGACAAAACACCCCGTTCATGGAAAAAGAGCAAAAATTGGGCTGTTTTTCATAAAACTGGGGGGCTTTTTGCTTTCCTCCAGCCCCCAGGAGCTCTCTGTGACTTCTCAGATAGTATACCCCTGATTCTTGTGAAAAATGGGCCACTGTTAGCAAAAGCAGGAGCCTTTTTCCTTCCCTCAACCCCCAGAAGCTCTCTGTAGGCTTCCCAAACCCTCTACTCACAAAATGTTTGCAAAATGGGCCCCCTTTTGTCTTTCCCCAGCCCCTAGGACCTCTCTGCAGGCATCCAAAACAACCCCCCCAAAAAAACTTACTTATCATACACTCCTCCACTTGCAACAGAATACCCTACACAACTAGACTTACAATCCTAGGTTTAGAAAGCTTAAAACTACGTTGTTTTAAACACAACCTAAGCATAGCCCATAAAATCATCTGCTACAATGTTCTTTCTATCAATGGCTACTTCAGCTTCAACCATAACTACACACGAGCACACAACAGATACAAACTTAAAGTAAACCGCTCTAAACATGACTGCAGGAAATATGACTTTAGTAACCGAGTAGTTGATGCACAAAACTCACTACCAGACTCTGTAGTATCATCACTTAATCCCAAAAATGTTACTCATAGATTATTTGTTGACCTCTCCCGATTTCTAAGAGGGCGTGCATAAGTGCACTAGAGTGTCTTCCATCCCTTATCCTAATGTTTCGCTTTAATAGTATCATGTATAAAAATATTATATGTTTGTGTTCCACTAATACGTATATGACAAACAAATAAATAAACCAATAAAAAATAAATAAATTAGAAATCTTTTATCCAAATCATGCACACTACTGTAAGAATCATATTGTCTTGATTCTTTCGTCCTAGTTCTCATAGTCTCAGTTCGGCCATAATGGCCATCCTCTCTCCCACTGGTCAAAAGGGTTCCATGGAGATCCTTGGAGTCCTTGCATCAAACTTTTTTTCTCAGCTACTTCTTAAAATGTTGAGAAGAAAATTGAACATGTACTTTATCATCCAAGAGTCAGAGGTGACTCAGTGTACCATAACAATCTCAATCTTAACAGAGTTAAGTGAAATTTCATAACTGGATTAAAAAATAACCTTTTGGACTTTATATAATGTATTGCAAAGTGGAAAATTTGTGGGAAAATATTGACATTTTAATCTTATTTTAGCTCTCCTACTTTCCTTTATTTGAAAATAAGGTGATGGACAGCTCAATCTCCTTAAAAAAATAGTAATTTCTGACTAAAAATCCTCAAAAGGGCAACTTTAATGTCTTTGTTTCTCATGCTGTAAATTAATGGATTCAACAAAGCTGGAACAATGGAATACATTATTGTTATTGTGAAGTTTGGATGTGATTGACTATCAGCTGTAGGTTTGAGGTAAGCAAGACAAGAAGTAAACAAAAATATGAAGAAAATAACCAAATGTGGTAAGCAAGTAGAGAAGGCCTTTTTCCTTCCTTCAGCAGAAGGAATTCTCAGTACAGCAGAGAAGACATATACATAAGTAACAATGACAAAGGCAAAACAAGCAGTTGATAACATAGCAATAAATATTTGAAATCCAGTTTCAAATCGATATAAATCAGAACAAGCAATCCTAAGTAAATATGGGACTTCACAGAAAAACTGGTCAATACTGTTAGAGCAGAAAGGAGTCATGAAAGTGAAAAGAGTTTGCAATGAAGCATTGAGAAGGCTGGCAGTCCATACACCAGCAATCATCTTAGTACAAGCCTTTCTATTCATTATCATTTCATAATATAAAGGGTCACAAATGGCAATATATCGATCATAGGCCATGACAGTAAGCAAAAAAATATCACAGCTCAGGAAAAATAACAAAAACATGACTTGGGCAACACACCCAGAATGAGATATAGTTCTTATATTTGTAAAAAAATTAAAGAGAGTTTTTGGGATTATGGCTGAAACTGAACCAATATCTTGAATTGCTAAATTTGTTAGAAAGAAGTACATGGGGATGTGAAGATGGTGATCACAAATAACAACTGAGATGATGAAAAGATTCCATGTTACTGTCATTAAATAGAGTATCAGTAGCAAAGACACATGCATAACCTGTATTTCCCAAATCTTTGAAAATTTCCAGAGAAGAAACTCAGAAGTATTATTATCCATTCTTAAATAATACGCTCTAGGAGAAAGAAAACAATTCTTTAAATATTTCCCATTCAGTTCAGTTGATAATGAGTTGTGGAATGATGGATCAGCTTTTAGTGACGAATATCATATTAAAACCTGACTCTAAAAATTATTGACTCTTTAAATATAACCAAATTGAGTTTTCTTAAAATTCAGGATGATTATTTATCCCCTTTGTTTTGGGTTTGCATTATAATGTTGGGCTTAGAGATACTTGAATTTGTTTGTTTACCCTAACTTAATCAGAATAGGAGCTTAAAGCAAGAAGGTTACTGTTATCAAGTCAGATAAATGCTACTGAAAGTTTATTCAAATTTAACTTGCAGAGATAAAGCAAGTACAATGCACTACCATTATTTGCTGAAGTGAATTTAAAGTACGAAACACACAACTTTAGATAGGACAGGTTTATCTGATTTCACAGGAGTAGCTCTAGAATTCTGTTTAAGGGTTTAGAAAATTTATATCGATTCAGAATTACCATTTTTGCTAAATCCCTGTCTTTAATTCTTATAGAAACATCTTATTTGTGTTAGGTTGAGAATACATTAGCTATTTTTATTTATTTTGGCACCTGTGAACAAAAAGAAAGTTTTTGTTAGTTTTAAACCATCATTTTAAAGCCTTTAAAAAATATATATAATTGGCCTTTTATTTGAACAGTAAGATTTAAATTATGGCATTGGTTATATTTTTTAAACCTTTGAATGATCTTCTCATATTTACCTAGTTTTACAAAAAATTAGGATTGTGAAAATAGCTTCTAGTGAAAACCCCCTTTTCTGTTTGATGATTTAATTTGAATTAAAAATTAAAAGATAAACATCTTGTTTATAAGGCGAATGAAAATATTTTCAAAGTATCTATTTAACAACTGACACAAAGTGAAAAATAAAACATTAGATTAAAGAAAAATAATTGAAATTAAATTACATGAGACCATGGTAATTCTTCTTAATAAGCTAAATATCAGCCACTAACCTGAAAAATTGTCTGTACAATACCTAAAAAGGAATTGGAAAGAAAACAGTGGCAAAAAGTATTGTTTGTTCTATTTGATTAATTTAGGATGTTTTAAATTTAGTTCTGTTTATTTCCATTTCTCCCCTTAAATAAAAGTTCCTGATTTCTCCATAAATAGCTAACATTTAAATTGTAATCTGTATTTTGTTGGAATTGTAATTGCAAAGAAAGGGAAGACTTATGAATATTAAAAGAAAGAAAATGATGAATAATGTATAATTCAAAATAAATAGAAGTTAATAACTCACCATTTCTATCCTTGTTTATTCATGAAGATTTCTTTGTTTTTCTTGTTTTATTTTCAAAGCCGCATTAAAATCTAAGTAATTTTTCAGTCAGCATATTTTCCCCAACAATCTGAATCCACATTTTACTAACTTTGAAAGGATGGAAGACTGACATGCTGTCAACTCCTGATCTTATATAACCAAATTCTCTTCACAACACCAGTTTTTAAGCCAGTGATTTGTTTCTAAAATTGTTTGCTCTTTCATTGGATGTTGGCCTTTTGTTGAAAGCATGTGTGAAAATACTAATTCATGAGGTTGATTGTTTTCATACATTTCTCAGTTAATCTTTGATTTTTACTGCAGGGAGACAACATGCCTCACTATATTGACTATTTGGTCTGTACAGTCAAGAAACATTTTGCACAGTTTCTCCTTCATATCTCAAAACATCAGGAACCTGTATTGCAAACTCACTGAAGCAAGCACAACTTTCAAAAAATGTAATTCCCTCAAGAATGATGGCTGCCATAATTTGGAAAGATTGTGTAAATTAGCCCTTTTGCGGCGGAGGCGGAGTAACACTCAGACACAGATAGTGGGTATAACGTGTCACTTTATTGTAATTTACATAATTAATTAATTCATTCATTCATTCACTGAATTTATGACCTGCAGAGGTGTAAATAAGTCTTCGAGCTCCTTCCTGCTGCCCCAACCGGAACCGGAACCGGAATAAAAGCAATATAAAAACAGTTAAAATCCCTAAGCTAAAAAACATTTATTTATTATGAATGGAGAGCCAATCAAAATAAATGTTCTCAAAGCATAAAAAGTTGTAACCTTATATGAATTTGCTTGGAATTGAGCTTGACTTGAAGGAAACTGCTGATATGAGACAGATATTAAAGAAAATGTTGACAGCCCAGCATGAAAAATAATGTAACAAAAATGTTCCATATTCACCAAGATTAGTATTACCTTAATGAATCATCATAACATCAGCAGAGGTGAAATCAGACTCATTTAAACTCAGTAGAATTTAGACAGCAAGGTTGTCACACGAAAAGTGCACAGTCTTGCCCCAAAATTGTTCCCCCCAGAGCTCTAAAGCCACCACTAGGGGGAAGAGTTCCAAAAATGTGAGATCCTTAACAATAGAAGAGGCTCTCCATTCCGGAGGCCACATAGAATAGCACCATTGGTCACCCAAAATAGCTCTGAATCCGCGGGTCCCTGCAGCATCTAAAAGCAATTGCAACTCAGCTTCCAAAAGAAGACAGACCATTAAAGTGTGCTAAAAAACCTTGCCATATGCCATCATGCCTGACCCCGGCACACAAACGCGTCCAATGATGGGGTAAGCAAAGCCCTTTCATCACCATATAAAAACGATGTGAAAAGGCCCTGCCAGGGGCCACCACCCGGCAGGCAAAATTAAGCAACCCGGCCAACTCCTGTAGTTGGCAAAGGATGACCTTACGGCTCGCTAGAACCTGATCCAATTTACATTGACTCTTAAGAAGCTTCTCTAAAGGCAATCTGCAAGATTGCGCAACAGAATCTAATTCGATACCAAGAAGGGTAATCCTGGTGGCGGGGCCTTCAGTCTTCTCCAGGGCTAAAGGAACCCCCAGCTGAGCACAAAGAGCTTCAAAGGCTGACATCAGAGCCATGCACTACTCCGAATGCGCAGGCCCAGCCATCAGGAAATCATCAAGGTAATGAATTACTGAACCCGACCCGGATCGCCTCCTGAGAGCCCATTCCAGAAAGGTGCTAAAGCTCTCAGACAGGGAGCAAGATACAAAGCAGCTCATAGGCAATGCTCGGTCCACATAATAGCCATCCTCAAAGTGGAAACCCAGGAGTTCATAGGGACAGACGTAAGGTCAATAAGGCCATTGGCAAGTTGGTTACAGAGTTTGGTGGGGTAGTTATTTCCCATCCCAGTATTACAATTGATCAGCCATGGCTTTATCGTGCTGACAGGGTTCACCTTTCATAACAGGGGAATGCCATCTTTTTACAGGACCTGCAGAGGTCTCTGCGTGAGCTGGCACAGGTAGGAGGGAGTCAGAAAGCCAAGATAGGGATCTGCCCCCCCTCCTTAGCAGGTTAGGGGCGGAAATTGGGAGGTGCTAGCAAGTGCATGTTCTCTGTTGGGCATCTTTTGGGATGCTTGGCAGACTCGCTCCAAGGGCTCATGGTGGCTTTTAAACTGGCCTGAGCAATTGGGGAGAAGTTGCCTCTGGGTCTCGCCCATTTCATTTGCCTTTCAGGGATTGGACGATGAGACCTCCCACATGCCTTGCATGGCTTGGATCCAGATGAGGGCATGGTCCCCTTCACCTGGATCAGCATGGAGCTACACCCTGAGTTGCCCAGGAAGTTTTTGTTACATCATTTCTGCCCCAAATTTTCTTAGTTGACCTCTGCGGGTCCCATTTTAGTTTTGAATTAAATAAGTTTATTTAATTAATAAAAATGACCCAGTTTAAATCCAGGTCTATGTCCGTGTTGTTACTCCGCTTCCGCTGCAAAACAGGACAGTAGGACAGTGACGGTAGGCATAGTGGTGTGTCATCACCAGTTACAGAAAACCACCTTTCCAAGATGAAGGAAATCAGCAACTGGTATATGACCTGAATATGTTCTACTGCAGGTTTGAAAAGAAACTACAGCCACCTACTCCACAACTTCCATCCCAGACACAACAACAACAGCCAAATCTCCTACAACTGAACCCATCTCATTAGGTTTACAACCCTTGGTGATCACAGAAAAGGAAGTGCAAGATCTATTTCATGGACAGAAGCCCAGAAAAGCACCAGGCCCAGACAAGATAACTCCTTCTTGCTTAAAAGTCTGTGCTGACCACATTTTCACCCAAATCTTCAACAAATCACTAGAGCTGTGCTATGTTCCTTCCTGCTTCAAATGCTCTACTATTATCCCAATGCGGAAAAAGCCCTTCATCAAGGAACTGAATGACTACAGACCAGTTGCTCTAACATCTATAGCTATGAAAACATTTGAAAGGCTAGTGATGTCCCACTTGAAAACCATCACAGATCCACTGCTAGACCCCCTGCAATTTGCATACTGAGCAAATAGATTGACAGATGATGCCGTTAATATAGCTCTGCACTACATCCTACAGCATCTTGAATCTCCAAAGACCTATGCTATGGTCCTTTTTGTAGACTTTAATTCACCATTCAACACCATCATACCAGGCATTCTTTAACTAAACTAAATCAGTTAGCAGAACCTGAACACATTTGTAAGTGGATCACAAGTTTCCTAAGAGACAGAAAGCAGCAGGTGAAGCTAGGCAAAATCACACCAGATACCTGTACAATTAGCACAGCCTCCCACCCCCAAGACTGTGTACTCTCACCACTTCTCTTCTCTGTATATATCAATGATTGCATTTCGAACAACCCACCTGTTAAGCTACTGAAGTGATTGGTCTCATTTGAGACAACAATGAAATCACATAGAGAGAGGAAGTTGAACAACCTGTATACTGCATGAGTCAAAAATAGGGCTGTGAAAATATTTACTGACTTCTCACATCCTGGGCATAAACTGTTTCAATTCCTAACCTCAAAACGCACTACAGAGCACTGCACACCAAGATAACTAGACACAAGAACAGTTTTTCCGAAATGCCATTACTCTGCTAAACAAATCATTCCCTTAACATTGTCAAACTATTTACTAAGTCTGCACTACTATAACAATAACTGTTAAATGTTAAATGTTAAAGTTTTGGGGGTTTGGGGAAGAAACCACAGAGCCAGGTAATACATTCCGTGCATTGATTACTCTATTGCTGAAGTATTTTCTGCAGTCGGGTTTGGAACGGTTTACATTTAGTTTGAATTTATTATGTGCTCATGTATTGCTGTGGTTGAAGGTGAAGTGGTCATTAACAGGAAGGACATTTTGGTATATGATTTTATGAACTACATTTAGATCATATCAGAGGTGATGTAATTGTAAATTACATAAATTACATTAATTGTAAATTGTCTAATCCCAGTATTTCAAGTCTGGGGAAATAAGGTATTTTGTTGTGAGTGGTGGAGTGAAGGACTCTTCCTGTGAAATATTTCTGGACTCTCTCTATTGTATTAATGTCCGATATGTAATGCAGGTTTCTACTTGCTGGGAGTAATTATAACCATTGGCAGCAATAAAGAAACACAAATTATTTTTAAAAAATTGAGACCATGAAGTATTTATTAAAAATACTTGTCACTGTTAAATCAATTCAACATGCAAATTTTATAATTGTGTAATTGTATGGAATAGGACATTGAATATTAATGTTTTGTGTGAATGTTAGAAAACTACATAAAAACTACAGAAAACTACATCAAAAATTTCAATAGACCTTAGACTATTTCTGACAATGAACTGTATATTTATATGGTATAGAAATCAATAAATCATTAATACAGTTAGCCTATATGTATTTTCCATGACCTAAAGTTGTTTTGTTCCAGTAAGAAGAACATTTATTCTTCATTTGAGATATTTTTATATTTGCAGACATCACATTTAGACTTGGAAGAGATTTCATGTACGAGACATGGAAAAAATGAAGAAAAGATGTTGATAAGCCACTTTTGAAAATGTTGCCATGAAAACTGCAGAAACCTATTCTATGGGGACCAGGGGATAGTACTGATACAATGGACCATAATACCATCAGTCTCTACATATATGAAGAATGAATAAAATAAATTTGTTATCTGCAACTGGGGGAATGGTTGTATAAGTTTTATACCATATACCTATTTTTCTCTTGTCTGATCAAATGAAAAGCTAGCTCAGGACACAATTCACATTTCTTTAAAATGCAGTGACATGTGACTATAAAGTCTTGAAAGAGCAATTTTGATGTCCTTGTTTCTCATGCTGTAGATTAATGGATTCATCATGGGTGGAATAATGGAATACATTATTGTAATTATGAAATCAAGATGAGGTGGACTGTCAGATATGACTCTTAGATAAGCAAAACTAGCAGTAAAGAAAAATATGGAGAAAACAATAATGTGTGGTAAGCAAGTAGAGAATGCTTTTGTTCTTCCTTCAACTGAAGGAATTCTCAGAACAGCAGAGAAAACATTCACATAAGTCAGCAGAACAAAAACAAAACAACCCAGTGATAATGTACCAGTGAAGGCCATAACTCCAATTTCATATATGTCTGAACTAGAACAAGCAAGCTTAAGTAAATAAGGAATTTCACAGTAAAACTGATTAATAATCTTAGAACAGAAAGGGGTAAGAAAAGTGACAGTACTATGTAATGAAGCATTGAGAAGGCTGGCTGTCCATACACTGCCAATCATTTTGGTGCAGGTCTTCCTATTCATTATCATTTCATATTGTAAAGGGTTACAAATGGCAATATACCGATCATATGCCATTACAGTAAGGAGGGATACATCACAAGTCAAGAAAAAGAAGAAGAACATGACTTGGGCAACACATCCAGCATGAGAAATAGTCCTAGTATTCATAAGAGAGTTAAAAACAGCTTTGGGAACAATGACTGAAATGGACCCAATGTCTTGCATGGCTAAATTCAACAGGAAGAAGTACATGGGAGTGTGAAGGTGTGGGTCAAACACAATAGCAGAGATGATGACAAGGTTCCCTGATAATGTCATTAAATAGAGTAACAGTAATAAAACCATGTGCATAATCTGTATCTCCCAAATTTCTGAGAATTCCCAGAGAAGAAAATCAGATGTATCATTATTCATTCTTAATAATGATATTCCTAGAAAGAAGAGAAAAAATGTTAAAATATTTCATATTCAATGCTTAGTTGAACTTCAACTTAATTGGATCAATATTTACAGAAGATTATAGTACAATTTGTTTCTTCATAATTATTAAAATATTCTGTGCAACAAATGTATGTAATTGTGTTTGCTTAAAGTTCAAGGTGCATATTTAACTTCTATCATTTGTTATGCCTTTATTTTACAGTCTTGAGCTTAGAAATCTAAGCTATTTTATTGGTTTAATAGCATTTCTAACACTAATTTGATCAGAGGTGGGAGCCTAAAGAAATCAATGGCAACTCCGTATAAGGAGAATCAATACAAAATGTTTTATAGATGGCATTTACCACTGGCCAGGTTTGCCAAAATGTATCCGAACTTCTCCCCAATTTTTTAGAAATGCGAGAAAAAAACCTGGAACGTGTTACCATGTCTGGTGGACATGTGAGATTGCTAAGAATTACTGGCGAAAAGTTAAAAATATGTTAGACCAGATTACTGGGCTAAATATCCAAAGAAAACCGGAGCTTTTCCTATTAAGAATCCCCAGACAAAGTATTAAAAAAGAAAACTTTTATATCATAATCCATGTCTTAGCTGCTGCCAGAATATTATATGTGCAGTCCTAGAAACAAAAAATAAGTCCAACCACTTTAAATCTCTTAACTAAAATCATGGAAGCCACTGAAATGTCAAAATTAACTATGGAATTACAAAATAAGGATGATTCAGAATTCTACAAATGGTATCACTGGCTTAAGAAAAAAAATGTTCAATCTCTAAAAAAGACTACTCTCCAGCAATCCACAAACCAACTGTAAATACTATAAACAACTTACATAAGGCATTGATTGATACAATATAGAGATACTTGAAACATTCTGAAAGCAAACCGTCAAAACACCAATAAGTATGACAAACCTAAATTTGAGGTCGTAATATACTGAGCCTCCAGCCAAGTAATCCCTTCTCCCTTTTCCCTTTCTTAGTCTTTCACTCTCTCTCTTTCACCCCACCCCTTTTTATTTATTCTGTTATTTTCAATGTGATATATATATATAATTAAGTCAAGATAAATAGTATGTACTATTCATGTGTGCTTTTTTTCTGTCCTTTTAATCAAATGAAGTTGTCAAATTGATTTGAAGCCATTCTTCATTCACAACCCTCATTTTCTATAGAAGAAGGTAGAGGTATGATGGCCATTCTCATCTGAGGGTGTGAGATTATCTCAGTTATGTTACATTGACACAGTTGAATTTATATGTATTCAATGTAACATAACTGAGATAATCTCACACCCTCAGATGTGAATGGCCATCACACCACTACCTTATTTTATAGAAAATGAGGGTTGTGAATGAAGAATGGCTTCAAATCAATTTGACAACTTCATTTGAGTTCAGAATTTTATGTGGTCACCTTGTTTAGAATATGGGTGACTTTTTTAATGTGTCCATTTTAAATACTGTCAAAGCGTTTGATTCTAAAGATATTTTAAAATGAGATTCTAAAGGTATTCTAAAATATTTCAATTGATTTAAAGAAAATAATTGAAATCAAATCATATGAAGCCATAGAAAATCTTGATACACAACCAAATCTCAGCTTTTAAACTGAGTAAGGAATGTTTGTACAATCACTGAGTGTGTGAACCATGGGGAATGTTATTGATTTCTTAGATTATTTAATTATTTTAGAACTTATGATGTTCTAGTGTTATTGATTTTTATCTCTCTACTGAAATAAAAATTCCTGAATAATGACTTCTCTATAGACAACTAACACTTTTAATTTATATTTTGTTGGGATTCTAATTGGAAGAAATAGGTAAGATTTATGAATATTTATAATAAAAAGGAACAAAAATATAAATTCAAAGTAAATAAGTGAATAACTTACCATCTTTACCCACAAATATTATTCCAGATTTCTTTATCTGTTTTCTTATTGTCTTTCTAAAACAATCAGTGACATTTTATGTTGTACTGCATTTCCATGAGGTTTTATCTAATTTTTCTTGCCACTTCCCCTAAGATTTTTTTAAAAACCAACTATTGCCACTGATATTATAAGAAGCTACCAGGTAGTGTATTTTTTTAAAAAAAAAAATAGCAACAACTTCTTAAATTATTGCCCAAGTGTCTTTATTATTATAATGAACAAAGAGAAGTGGGACTAATTTGCAGATTCAATAATGAAAAACACATGAGCAATAAATCTGATTTATCAGTTTTTATGTTATGGAAACTTAAACTTCTTTAATTACGTTATATTTTATTTACAGAAAAAGGATGGCTTATTATCAACTCTTACCATTTATTTTGGCTTTATAGGGTGGCAAATTCAAATTCAGCATAATACAGTGGTACCTCGAGATACGAGTTTAATTCGTTCCGGACCTGGGCTCTTAAGTCGAGCAGCTCTTATCTCGAACGACTTTTCCCCATAGGAATTAATGTAAATAATTTTAATTGGTTCCAGCCCTCAAAAAACTCACAAAGTTAGTCTAAATTATGCAGAAAGACATGTTTTTAATGAAGAAATGTACATGTACATATAAATGAATAATGAAGTTTCTTTCACTTAACTTGTAAACTTTCTTAAACTTTTAAATTTACATATGTTCAACTTCTCTGCCACCCAATCCTGTAGGACAGAGGTCCCCAACCCTTTTTGCACCAGGGACCGGCTTTAAGCGATCAAGAGAGGAATGGGTGAATGAATGGACGGAGGGTGGGAAGGAAGGAAGGAAAGAGGGAAGGGACAGGAACAGAGGAAGGAAGCAAGGAAACTTATGAAAGGGGAGAGTAAGAGAGGAATGAGTGAAGGGAGGGAGGGAAGAAGGTGGGAAGGAGAAAGAAAAGAAGAAATAGAGGAAGGGAAGGTAAAAGAGAGAAAGAAAAAGAGCAAGAAAGAAAGAAAGAAAGAAAGAAAGGGAAGGGACAGGAACAGAGGAAGGAAGCAAGGAAACTTATGAAAGGGGAGAGTAAGAGAGGAATGAGTGAAAGGAGGGAGGGAGGGAAGAAGGTGGGAAGGAGAAAGAAAAGAAGAAATAGAGGAAGGGAAGGTAAAAGAGAGAAAGAAAAAGAGCAAGAAAGAAAGCTGCAAGCACCCCCCCGAGCCCCCCAGGCCGGCTGCAACCTTTTAAAACACGCGCGCCGCTTCGCAGCTGTCTCCTGAAGCCGAACGCGGAAGTTAGCGTTTGGCTTCAGGAGACAGCTCCTTGGCGCTTGTATCTCGAATTTGGGCTTGTAAGTAGAACAAAAATATCTCTCCCCTCACAGCTCTTATCTCGAGTTGCGCTTAAGTAGAGCAGCTCTTATGTCGGGGTTCCACTGTACTATTGTTAATATGCAGAAGACATTTGCAGCTATCCATGCATGTGTAGCTCTATTCTGAGTTCTTTGTGGTATAAGTAATCCCTAAAAATGCTTGCCTGCATTTTCAAATATATTTCTTGTGCATTAACTCAAAAATCAAACATTAACAAACAATCTGGTGGGCTGGAACTGATCCCCATTTCCTTTTCCCTTTCCTTCCTTCCTTCCCCCCTCTCTCCCTCCCTTACACCTTTCTTGAAAGGTGACAATAAAATGGGAAGATTAATAATGAAAATACAATGGGAACACTTAGACAATAGAACATGTTACATCATTTACAAGTATAGTGATGTAACATGTTCTAGTGTCTGTCTATCTCTGTCTTCTGTCTGTCTGTCTATCTGTCTGTCTTATATTTCAGGAATCATAATTCTATCATTGATTTTTCTTTGATTGAGTAGGAGATTTGCTTCAGCCTAATTACTATAATTTAGTGCTCAGAAGAAATACAATTCATGTACCAAAGATTTTACCAGAGGATTCTCATGCCATATCCACAAATACTGGTTCAGAAGTGAGTTGTTCCTGGTTCAGCCCGATTCTATAGCCCTAGCAGAGGGAGGCACCATCCACCCACCCAGAATGTGTATGCACAGAAGAATCACACACGCACACACAAACTGGTAGCAATGGGTTTTAGAACCCAATACTATACTGGTTCCACTTCATTCTAAACCAGTTCAAATGTCTGCATGGTTTTTAAGTGTAGCATAATACAGTCTATATTTCTGTCATTCAGAGACATAAATAAAGACACCCATCTTTACAGGTTCAACACGTTATAACACTTAAAAACAGAAGTTTCACTGCCTACATTATAACTATTTTTATGATAAATATTCAGATATCAAATTTTGACTACAAGAAGACTTCCCATTTCAAATTTTATGCTCTTCAATGGCTTCATTTTGTATACAGTAGTCCCTCGCTATACCGCGCTTCACCTACTGCGGCTTCACTTCATCGCGGGTTTCTGAGGAAGACGATCGGCAGATTTAAACAGCTGGCCGAACTCGATCAGCAGGGTTTTTTTAAAAAAAAAATATCTAAAATTGTAAATACTGTATTTAAATACTGTATCTAAAATAAATACTGTGTAGGAAGGGTTTATAAACACTTAAAACAATGAAAACTTACCAAACAATTACAATATAAATACTTAAATAAGTACTATCAGTCGATAAATTCCCCATTGCGGATTTCACCTATCGTGGCCAGGTCTGGAACGTAACACCAGCGATAGGTGAGGGACTACTGGTACATTCCCCTTCCCTGCCCTTCTAAAATATTAATACATAGCACATATAATCTTCAATTATTGGCATAAGAAAAAAATATCATGTATTTGAAAAAAACATGTATTTGAAAGTTTCTACAGCACTGAAAAACATGAATTAGGACTAGAAGCTAAGATCATACCCTCTCACAATGGTGATATGATCACAATTTGGGATCTTGGCAATCATGCTTGCATTATCATCCAGTCACCTGATTGCTATTTGCAACCTCTACAGCTGGCTTACGACAAGCAAAATCAATAGGGCCATAAAATGGCCAAAGAACAGGTCTTGTCATGTGTTAACTTGCTTAACGACTATATCACTTAATGACACTATCTATCTATCTATCTATCTATCTATCTGTTGTGGTTGGCTCTGGGCCAGCTCCTGCCCCAAGGACTGTGGGGGTGGATGTGGGTGAAACATCCAAATGTCACAGGCCTGTTTTGCTGCTGACAGCTTTGGGAAGTGAATTATTGGACTATATTATGGACTATATTATTATAGTCACCCATCTCAGCAAACAACTTTGATTATGATGCATTGTGGCAGACCAGTAAAGGTAACTGTGCCCACATATGGATCTAAATGCAGCCTGGCACGAACTTGTATGAGATGGAGCCATGGAAAAAATTGTGGCTAGCTAATTTTGAAAATGTTGTCAAAAAAGGCAGCAACATGTCAGGTAGCTATCTTCTAAAGCAAGTATCTTTTCCAAATATTTTTAAGGACAACATTTGTAGAACATATTCCACTATATCTGCGATGTATAACTAAATTATTGGTTCCTCGATTCTTCTTTTTTAAAATCAGAGAGCTAATATCTAGCTGTTAATATTTGTTTTAAATGTTCACAAAGCATAAAAAGATGTACAGCTGAAGCTCCTAAAGAGACAGATTGAAAACAGGATTTTTTTTTCATTATAAAACAATAACAATAACAACTACCCCAAACCATGATACATTCACAAATATTAAAACATTTACAATTGTTTGTATATATTTTTGTGTGTTCATTTGAACACTAAGCAACATTGAATATAAAACTAGTACTCATTTCTACCAAAATCAATTAAATATTAATTATGATCATAGGCCACCATAAGAAGGTTTGAATACAAACAATCAATTAATTTAATGACCAGGCTCAAATTAACTTACTATGGACATGTTATGGGAAGACCCAAATGTCAGGATAAAACTATAATGCTAATAAATGTGGAAAGAAGAAAAAACAAGAGGATGAGCTGCAGCAAGGGCAAAGGTGGGTTCCTCATGGTTTGGACTGGTTCAGCTGAACTGGTATTGACCCACTGGTGAGTCATGATGATTTCATTGAACTCGATCCATTGGTGCCAGTCTGTGGACATCATTATCTCCCCCCCCCCATTTTTTTGGGAATATTTTTCTTCTTTTTTTTCTTCTGCACATGCGCAGAAGCCAGGTTTCTGGCACTACACATGTGTCACCATTTTGGTTTTGGCATTTTTTAAAAAAATTGTGGGGTTGCACATGGTGTGAGAGGAAGTGAACTGGCAGTGAGGTAAGTTGTAACCCATCCCTGAGTAAGGAGGATGAAGTTTGGAAAACGTGAAGCACCAGGTTAGGGATAAACATCATAGAGAAAGCTATCTATGGTTTCTAGGGTTTGAAAAAAATGTAATGGCACATAATGAATTTTGATTCTAGTTGAAAAGCAACGGTTAACTCATACCTCCCCCCAAATTGTAATCAGAACTGAGAACAGAATTAAAGCAAAAACAAAAGAAATATAAATTTCCTATTTATTTTTATTTTCATTTATTTTATTGGATTTATAATCCACCCAACTCCAGAGGGACTCTGGGTGGTGTACATAAATGACACCATATACAACAATAAAACAATTAAACCCCCAGTATAAAATATTCATCCTGAATAGCCCAGAATGAAGTACTACAGCTTAACTCAATTATGGGTCACATTTATATGCTAGAAGCATGTAAGATCTAAATGCAGAAATTTAACAAAAATGAAATATGACTTGAAGAAATCTGTCCATATGAGATGGGGAAATAAAAGAAAATATTAATAAGTTAATTTCAAAAATATTGCCAAGAGAACTGCAGGGAATGGTCCCGTACTCACTAGGAGTCAGTGTTGGCTCAATGGACCATAGCACCATCAATCTTAACCTAGATTATATCAACTTCATAATCAATAAAATAAACTTTCTAAACTAAGTCAAGTGTCTGCAATCAGCAGAGATGCTATATAGGCTTTATATGAAATGTATATATATTTCTTTTCCTTTTTAGAATAGAAAAATATTTACACAAGTTACATTTCTTTAAAATAAAATGATCTCTGACCAAAAAATCTTGAAAGGGCAATTTTGATGTTCTTGTTTCTCATGCTGTAGATTAATGGATTCATCATGGGTGGAATAATAGAATACATTATTGTAATTATGAAATCAAGATGGGATGGATGATCAGATATGCGTCTTAGATAAGCAAAGGAACCAGTAAACATAAATATAGAGAAAACAGTGAGATGTGGTAGGCAAGTGGAGAACGCCTTTTTTCTCCCTTGTACAGAAGGGATTCTTAGAACAGCAGTGAGAATCAGCATGTAGGTAGAAATGATGAAGACAAAACAACCAATTGTTAGTGAAACACTGAACACTACAACTCCAATTTCAATTACATATGAACCAGAGCAAGTAATCTTTAGTAAATGTGGGATTTCACAGTAGAATTGGTTGATAGTATTAGAGCAGAAAGGAGTAGTAAACATTTCAACACTGTGCACTGCAGCATTGAGAAGGCAAGCAGTCCAAACACTTCCAATCATTTTGGCACAAGCTTTCCTGTTCATTATTATTTCATATTGCAAAGGATTGCAAATAGCAACATACCGATCATATGCCATAACTGTAAGAAGGGCAACATCTGAGCCAAAGAAGAATAGAATCAAAAAGACTTGGACAACACAACCAACATATGAAATCTTCCTTATATCTGTAAGAGAATTAAAAACAGCTTTGGGAATAATGTCAGAAACAGAACCAATATCTTGCACAGCTAAGTTCATCAGGAAGAAATACATGGGGGTGTGTAGGTGTTGATCAGAAATAACAGCAATGATGATTAAAAGGTTTCCCGTTACTGTCACTATGTACAGTATTAATAATAATGTTATATACATAGTCTGTAGTTCCCAATTTGTAGAAAATTTCAAAAGGAGAAACCCAGATGTGTTGTTATCCATTTTTTATCATGACCTCCCTAGAAGAAAATGGACAACTATTAAAGATTTTCCTTTCAGGATAATTTAGAGAGATTTTTAAAAGTAACTAACAAATCATTAATTAACATGTTAACAATTTAAATAGTCTCCTCAGTCAATTATTCACTTTTACAAATCAGTTGTATCAGTGTTATTTAACTGTAATCAGGTTATTACTATATTTTGCCTTAAAATCAGATGCAAATGACAGCTTTGTTCATTTTTAACAGGTATTTAGGAAACTACATTTTTCATAAGTATCAGCCCTTCCTATCACAATGAGTGAAACTGAAATTTAAAATCTTGGGAAAGAAAATTGTTCAATCAGGCATTATCTTTGAAACATTAATTACTAACAATTTTTATTTGAATCCTGATGTGTCATTTAAAAAAAAGAGGAAGAAATAGAAATTGCTGGGCCAATTCCAGTTTTCAAATATAAAGTATATTATACTATCATTTCTAGTATAATTCTTTCTTGTCATGTGGGGATTACTATCAACTTGTCCAGAGAATGTTTTTGGACAGTATTTTGTTTGATTCTTTCTAAAAATAGATTTAAAACCCCGTAATTTTATATTTTCATGTAAATGACTTTTGAATTGATTTAAGGATGTTGCTATTCCTCAAAGAAATATTTGACATCCTGCATTTCTCATCCTTACCTTATGATAAAGAAATCAGTCGTTTTAAAATTGCTTATAAAATAAAAGTATTTCTTTGACCAAATTAATAATGTGTAATATGTTTGAAATCACTTTGAATCAAGATTTATATGAGCAAAGGGATTGTAAGAGGTAAGTTCTGTTTAACAACTTAAATTACTTTCTTTAAATTCAGACAAATACCTTTATCCAAATTACTGATTTTTTTTCATACTTAATGGTAGAACATCATATATTACTACATTTTACTGCTGTTTATTTTCTACTCTTAAATAACATTGCCTGAATAATAATGATGAAATGAATAATGCCTGACATTATAATGTGCTTACTTATTTACCTGGAAATGCAGTTGTTCATAAAGAGAAAGAAAGCCTATGATTAATAACAAAGGGATGAAAAATAGAAATAACTTATTCAAGAAAAAAAAATACCATCTTCATTCATGCAGATTTAAGATATAAATATTGTTATATCAACACATACTTGACAAAAATAAATAAATAAATATTTTTTAAATTTGTTTTTCCATGGTATTCTCTTTACACCTCTGCCAGTGAGATTTTATTATCAGCATTAATTAGGTGACTTCTTCTACCAAATTGTGATTTTCCCCAAAATTGTTAATAAGTCAGTCTCCATAGGCAGTACAGAACAGCCACTGGAGATTGGAGGTTTTTCTGAATCTCTTAAGATCATATTAACTTAGATGATTGGTTCTATAGAAAAAAAAAACACCCCGATCTTTTGATTTGGATTCTCAATAACACAATGATGTATATGGTTGCACACAAATTATTTCATGACAAACTAGCTCTAAAATTGAAATCCTAAAGCATATTTGTCAAAATAGGGAGTGGCATATCTAATCCTATTCCTGTTAACAGCGGCATACTCGAAGGAAGTGTACTAGGACCAACACTCTTCACATTCTATATAAATGAGGTTTGCTATCACATTACAACCAACTGCTTTCTCTTCGCCGATGATGTAAAACTTTTCAACACCACCAATAACACAGCTACTCTCCAAAAAGACCTTGAATTTGTGTCAGAATGGTCAAACATCTGGCAACTCCAAAACTCAACCAAAAATGCTCTGTCCTACATACTGGCAAAAATAATCAGAACACTAAATACAAATTAAACAAATAAGACCTTACAGAAACCTCACTCCATAAAAGACCTTGGAATACTCATATCAAATGACCTAAGTGCCAAAGCCCACAACATTGATAGTGGTCAACAGTAGGAAGATTCTCAAGGTGAAGCAAACTAAGGACCAGTACAGAAAACTGTAACTCAATGTCGTATCAACAGCTGGCAGAAGAAAGCATTGCATGGCCAGTTCTTGGAGAAGATTGAAGGGAAAGTGGATAAAGAAAAGACCTGGTCATGACTTACAAATGGAACACTCAAGAAAGAGACAGAAGGACTAAGAACTGGCCGTTAGAATGAATGCTGTCAAAGCCAAAATCAAAAAATCAGCCGATGATCCAAAGTGCACTCTGTAAAGAAACAGAGGAAACAATTGATCACATACTCAACTGCTGCAAAAGGATCACACAGACTGACTACAAGCATAGACACTATGCTGTGGCACAGATAATCCACCGGAACTTTTGCCAGAACTACCATCTACCAGTGACAAAGAACTGGCGGGAGTATAAGCCCAAACAAGTGGTCAAAAATGAGCAAACAAAATTACTGTGGGAGTTCCGACTTCAAACTGACCGAATTCTGAAGCATAACACGCCAGACATCCTGATTGTGGAGAAAAAGAAAGTAGGGATCATCGACATTGCAATTCCCTCCATTACTTAATTGCTTTTTAACAATTGGATTTGTACTGAGTTTTTTGTTGTGAGCCACTCCGAGTCTCCGGAGAGGGGCGGCATACAAATCTAATAAATAAATAAATAAATAAATAAATACTTCAGACAAATGGTTATCCAATATTTTCTTTAAAACTTATAGCATTGCCAGATTTACAACTTCTGGAGGCAAACTGTTCCACTGGTTAATTTTTCTAACTGTCAGAAAATTTTTACTTAGCTCTAAGTCACTTCTCTCCTTATTTAATTTCCACCCATTATTTCTTGTTCTACCCTCAGGTGATTTGGAGAATAGATTGACTTCCTCTTTGTGGCAACCACTGCTATCATGTCTCCCCTAGTCCTTCTGTTCATTAAACTAAACATACCTAGTTCCTGCAACCATTCTTCATTTGTTGTAGCCTCCAGTCCCTTCTTTGTTACTCTTCTCTGCACTATTTCTAGAGTCTCAACATCCTTTTTACATCATGGTGACCAAAACTGAATGCAGTATTCCATGAGTGGCCTTACCAAGGCATTATAAAGTTGTATTAACAATTCATGTGATATTGATTCTATCCCTCTGTTAATGCAGCCTAGAAATGTGTTGGCTTTTTTTTGGCAGCTGCTACACAGTGCTGGCTCCTATTTAAATAGTTGTCCACTAGGACTCCAAGATCCCTCTCACAGTTACCATTGTTGAGCAAGGTACCATATATACTATAACTGTGCATCTGTGCCACCCAGAATCTGTCAGGAATTGATAGATAGATAGATAGATAGATAGATAGATAGATAGATAGATAGATAGATAGATAGATGGATGGATGGATGGATGGATGGATGGATGGATGGATGGATGGATGGATGGATGGATGGATGGATGGATGGGTAGATGGGTAGATGGGTAGATGGGTAGATGGGTAGATGGGTAGATGGGTAGATGGGTAGATGGATAGATGGATAGATGGATAGATGGATAGATGGATAGATGGATAGATGGATAGATGGATAGATGGATAGATGGATAGATGGATAGATGGATAGATGGATAGATGATGGATAGATGGATAGATGGATAGATGATGGATAGATGGATAGATGGATAGATGGATAGATGGATAGATGGATAGATGGATAGATGGATAGATGGATAGATGGATAGATGGATAGATGGATAGATGGATAGATGGATAGATGGATAGATGGATAGATGGATAGATGGATAGATGGATAGATGGATAGATGGATAGATGGATAGATGGATAGATGGATAGATGGATAGATGGATAGATGGATAGATGGATAGATGGATAGATGGATAGATGATGGATAGATGGATAGATGGATAGATGGATAGATGGATAGATGGATAGATGGATAGATGGATAGATGGATAGATGGACAGACAGACAGATAGATATTTTTTTTCTTACCTAAATGTGGAACCTTACTTTTTTCACCATTTTATTTCATTTTGTTAGATAGCGCCAGTGAAGAGCTACCAAAATCTTTCCTACTATACTCCGAGTGTGGCTTATGGAGGACACCCTGGATTTTCGTTCAACATCTTTTAGTGCAAATTGGGTGCTCTGGGGTGGAGCTCCATTTTTGTTACCTCACTGCATTCCCTCTTGTCCGGGCAGTAGCCCACCTCTGGATAGAGCCCAATGTTCAAGTCTGTCAAGATGCCTTTGTATCTTGAGCTTAGCTTCTGGAGAGTTTGCTATTCCGGCCAGCTAGGTGTCATCTGCTAAGTTAATGACATTCCCAATTGTTCCCCTCATCCAAGTCATTTATGAAGATATTGAGTATAATCCATCTGGTCCTGGCAATGGCAACTCCTCTAGGGTAGACATGTGTCCACTTATCATTTTCTTCCCTATTTTAACTTGTGTTCTTAATCTGTTTTTTTTTTTGTGGTGTTGTTTTTGATAGGTTTGATAGGTTGAACTGTTTTTTCTTCTATTTGTGTAAAGACAGATGCAAAAAATGAATTAAATAGCTCTTCTTTCTCCCTGATATTTGTCACCTTCTTGCAATTTTCTTCATGCAATGCACCAATTGCTTCTTTGATTTTTTCTTGTTTTCAACATGTTGGAAGAAGCTTTCTTTTTGTTACTTTTTACTTTTGTCACAAGCCTTTATTCATCGTGAGCCTTAGCTTTCCTCATTTCATCTTTACAAGCTGGGTTGGCATAGTGGTTAGAGTGCAGCATTGCAGGCTAGTTCAGCAGTTCAAATCTCACCATTGGCTCAAGGTTGACTCAGCCTTTCATCCTTTCAAGGTGCGTAAAACGAGGATCCAGGTTGTTGGGCAATCTGGTTGTAAAATCACTATGAAGAGGTATGCTATTGCTATTTACAGGCTCAGGCTATTTGCTGGTATTCTGTTATTTCCTCCTCTTTTTATATTTGACCTTTTTGTCTTTCAATTTATCAAAGAGTTCTTTATGCAGTGGTGCTGGGATTTTTTGAGAGCTATTATATTTCTTTTTCATTGGTGTTGTGTTACACTGGGCTTTTATAACTTTTCTCAGTTTTCAGAATTTCCCAAGCTTCTTGAGTTGTTTTCCCCTTGAGGATTCTCATCCATGGAATCTTTTCCAAGCTCTCTCTAAGTTTATTGAAATTAACTCTCTTAAAGTCCAAGAGTTTAATTTGACTTTGTTCTATTCCTTGTTTTTGCATCATGTGAATTCCAATATTGCAATCACTTGCCCCAAGATTCCTGTAGCTTCAACACCTTCTATCTCATCTCTGTTGGTGAAAAATAAGTCTAATATGGCTGCTCCCCTTGTTCCCTTCTCTACTTTTTGGGTAACAATGTTGTTTGTTAGGTTTGTTAGGAACCTGTTGGATCATCCACTGCATGCAGAGTTTGTTCCTCGGTTGGAGTAGTTAAAATCCCCCATTACTATTGTGATGTGCTTCCTACATATCTTAGCTGACTAGCAAAATGTTCATCTGCTTTCTCTGTTTGGTTGGATGGCCTATAGTGTAGACCTATGGCAATGTCATCCCCTCCCCCCCTTAATATTGACTCAAATGCATTCAGGATAATTTTCATTATTGTTGTTCTCTATTTCTATAGAGATATAGTTATATAGTTATTTCTTATATATAGTCCAACTCCACCGTCTCTTTTATTTCTTTTAAATAATTTAAATCTCTCTAGCTCTATGTTCCATTTGTGAGTTTCATCCAAATTTCCTTAATGGAAAAAATATCACATATTCCCTCATTTATTTTAATTTCTAATTCACCCTGCTTATTCCTCATACTCTCTGTATTGGTGTATAGACATTTGAGTCCATTTTGATTAAACCTGAATTTATTCTTTACATAACCTGTGTTGTGCCTGACTGCCCCTACCTTTTGCCATTGGTTTGATTAGTGCACACAGTATGGCACTTGCTTTTTAAAGGGATGAACATTATACAGTGGTCCCTTGACTTTCACAGGGGATACATTCCAAGACCGCCCACAAAAGTCAAATTTCCATGAAGTAGAGACACTCCCTCCCTCCCTTCCTTCCTCCCCCACCAGGTATATGTTCAAAAATTTGAATTCTTGAGTTGTAAACATTAGACTTAATGAACTTAATCTCTATAGTCTGGAGGACAGAAGGGGAAGAAGGGGACATGATCAAAACATTTAAATATATTAAAGGGTTAAATAGGATTCAGGAGGGAAGTGTTTTTAATAGGAAAATGAACACAAGAACAAGGGGGCACAATCTGAGGTTATTTGGGGAAAAGATCAGAAGCAACTTGAGAAAATATTATTTTACTGAAAAAATAGTAAATCCTTGGAAAAAACTTCCAGCAGATGTGGTTGGTAAATCCACAGTAACTGAATTTAAACATGCCTGGGATAAACAAATATCCATCCTAAGATAAAATACAGGAAATAGTATAAGGGCAGACTAGATGGACCGTGAGGTCTTTTTCTGCTGTCAATCTTCTATGTTTCTATGTTTCTATGAAAACTAATAGGAAGCACCATGGAGTTAGGCTTCATAGAGAAGCCTTTTAAAAACCTGTTGTTGTTGTTATTATTATTGGTGGTGGTGGTGGTTGGAAAATTATGTCTGACCCATTGTAACCCCATGTACCACATTCCTACAGGTTTTCCTGTTCTCTACTATCCTCTATCCACTAAACTCAATCCTACTGCTTCAGTGACTCCACCCAGCCACCTCATTCTCTGTCATCCCTTTCTTCTTTTGCTTACAATCTTTCCCAGCATTAGGCTCTTCTTCAGTGAATTCTTCCTTCTCATTAGGTGGCCAAAGTATTTGAATTTCATCTTCAGGATCTGGCCTTCTAAAGAGCAGACAGGGTTGATGAGGTGATGTTCATGTTTAGATTCATTTCTTCTTGCTGTTGGAATAGAGCATTTGCTATGTCCATTGTATTCTCAGTAAAAAAAATACATGTTCATATTCTTTCCAATAAAACCAAACATGCATGTTTAACAAGTCACAAGAAACCAATTACATGATTTTGTGTGGATAAAGAAAGATACCTCTGTACTTTAGTCAAAAAGGTTTTTGTTTGTCCTGCACAAAAAATCTTTGGTATGCTGTAATTCTGCTATTTTATGAAAATTAATATTTTCAATAAAATTGTTTTAAGT
The DNA here is from genome assembly GCF_031021105.1 of Erythrolamprus reginae. NCBI lineage: Eukaryota > Metazoa > Chordata > Lepidosauria > Squamata > Dipsadidae > Erythrolamprus > Erythrolamprus reginae. The sequence goes on along the minus strand of NW_027248471.1, from coordinate 242,090 downwards.
TTTCTTTCATTTTTTGACATAGTCAAAAATAGCAGATAATTTAGAATTAGAACAGCTGTTAGCTTGTTAGAAAAATAAAACAAATTTCACAAAGTATAGATAGGGAGGAAAAGGTATAGGGAAGACCATATCATAAATGTAATATTATCTCATAAAAGAATCTGAATCAAATATACAATTTTTTTCCACATAACTGTTGTCAGAGGAAATCGGCTCAAATCCCCAGTTAGGAGGAATGGTCACACCACCAGAAATGAAGAATGAAACTAGCAGCTCAAAAAAGAAAGTCTGATGGGTAACAACAGTTTGTGGTTCTGGGTCAGTTGACCAATTAGTTTGCTGCGTACAAGCATTTTTATACTATTTACAGCATTTTGTATTTTCTAGGTTTGTGTGCTTTTGTTATTTGATTGGTCTTATTTTCCATGCAAAGACTTGTGATCAATTTTAAGTACCGACTTCCCCTGGTCCTAATCCTGTTAAGCAAATATAATTAGTTTCAACCTATTATCCTTAATCTGTTTATTGTCCCTAGCATGTTTTCTTCAATGAAAGGCTTGAGTCAAGGTTTCTGCTTTTCTCAATGACCAGGATTATTCAAGTTCATGAATGAAATGATGTGTTGTCGCCCATTTCCTCCAACATCTCCAGTAAGTTACAGTCAGTGTGTTGGCAGGGGGTCAGAGGTCAGCTCCTAGATACCTCATTTGTGGGGCGCCTGAGGGGTCAGTCCTCTTCCCCCCTGCCATTTAATATCTACATGAACCCGCTAGGTGAGATCAACACAGGGTGAGTACACTGATGATACTCAGCTGTACATTTCCATCCTGTGTCAATTCAGTGAAGCAGTGGAGGTGATATGCCAGTGTCTGGAGGCTATGGGGATATGGATGGGTGTTAACAGCCTCAGGATCAACAAGCCACTCCAACAAGATGGAGTGGCTGTGGGTTTTGCCTCCCATCCTTTATCCTGGGGAAATGTTTGCCACCCCCTCAGAGAGGGTTTGCACTTTGGGCATCCTCCTTGATTCACAGCTGTACTTGGAACATTGTCTTTCAGCTGGGCCATGGGAGGCATTTGCACAGGTTCACCTAGTGCACCCTATTTGGACAGGGAGTCTCTTCTCATGGTCGCTCATGCCCTCATTACCTTGAGGTTCAACTATTGCAATGCCCTCTATATGGGAATACCTTTAAAGAATGTTCGGAGACTACAGTTGGTGCAAAATGTAGCTGCATGAGCTGTTTTGAGCCTTCAAAGGCATGCAAATATTTCATCTTCATTCTGCGAGCTGCATTGGTTGCCAACTGGCCTCTAGACACAATTTAAAGTGTTGGATATGCCATATAAAGCTCTACATAGCTAAGGACCAGGTTATTTATGGGGCTGTCTACAGAGAAGGGTGGCATAGAAATCAAAACAAACCAACAAGTAAACAAATAAATATTTGGTGTAGGAATCTAATTGCCAATTTTTGTATGGCAAAATATTGATGATTACCTGAGATCACATTTGTAATACAAATATCTGGGCCAACCCTGAATGTGTACAATATAATGAATTTCCCAATAAGCATGTTTTTGAAATGTTGCCATAGAAAATGGAATGAGTCGGTCAATTTTTAATAAAAATATACACAAATACATTAACATGTATTTCATGTTTTAAAGATCTGCCAAAATTTCATTGATGATACCAAAAAGTTTATTTGAAAACCTTGGTTTATAAAAAAAAGTTAGTTTCTTTCTGGAGGTTACTTCCCTATACCTACTGCAACTCCCCATAGGCTCAATCTGTTCCTGTCCCCCTCGAACAAATCTACTTTTCACCATTTTATCTAGTTTTCACTATTTTATCTTTGATGAAATATAAGCAATAATGGGCCCCACTAGGTACGAATGGGATCCACGATCTGTTAGGACTTTTTAATGGGTTACATAGGCCAGGCTGGCTGCCCGCATGCCCAAAATGTGAGAAAGACCCCAAGCGAGATGCCTGGATAAAATGGGTTTCAGTAAAGCATTTTTAAAAGGGGATGAACAAAAGAAAATCTCTTGTGACCCAATTAATACAATTTTAAAGTTATTATAATAACTGTTGTTTAGAATAAAGCCAATGTAAAGTTTGAACTCCATTTTCAAATACATAATTTCATTCAGTACTGATTAACTGAGAAATGAACCTCCAAGGGACAGTTACAGACATTCCATGCATAAAAACTGCTCTCATCTCTCTATTGCTGCCAGGTTGGAAAAATTGGTACTCATAATATACCAGCCTGTCTTAAATCTTGGTGCATCAAAAAGAAGTCTGATTTTTGAGTTATTTTCACAGACTGCAAAGCAAAGACAGAAGTATGGAAAATCAATCAAGAGTTGGTGAATTCCTTCTGCGTGGATTCCCTGACATTGAGGGACTAAGAATACTTCATATCATCACTTTTTTAGTAATTTATTTGGTGGCACTCACTGAAAATCTCACTATTATTACTGTCATTATTTCCAGCCATCAACTTCACTCACCCATGTATATTTTTCTAGCCAACTTATCCTTCCAAGATCTTGGCTCCATCTCTGTCACAATTCCTAAATCAATATTGAATTCTTTGATGAACATTGAAACCATTTCTTACCCTGGGTGTCTCTGTCAAGTGTTTTTCTTTGTTTTCTTTATAACATCTCATCTCTTCCTCCTTGGTGTCATGGCATATGATCGTTATGTAGCCATCTGCAATCCATTACATTATGAGATGACAATGAACAAAAAAGCCTGCATCCAAATGGCAACCAATGCATGGATGGTTGGCCTTTTCTACTCTACATTATACACTGCAAATTTATTCACGGTGCAGTTCTGTTCCAGAATCATCAATCAATTCTTCTGTGACATTCCTCAATTACTCCGAATCTCCTGCTTGGACTCATACTTCATCGAATTGTGGACTCTCATCTTTGGCTCTTGTTTAGGATTCATTGAGTTTGCTCTAATTGCTTTTTCTTATGTGCAAATCTTTAGAGCAGTTTTTAAAATCCCATCCTCTCAAGGAAAACAAAAGGCTTTCTCTACTTGTTTACCTCATCTCACTGTTATTTGTCTGTTTACAGTAGGTGGTACCCTTGCTTATTTCAGTCCAACATCTACCACCTCTTCAGCATTATATCCATTTATATCTGTATTTTATTGTGTGATACCACCACTGTTAAACCCCCTAGTTTATAGCATGAGGAATAAGGAACTCAAAATGGCATTCTGGAAACAAATTCCCAATATTTGTCCTAAGTCCTTGTGCAAAAATCTTTATTGGTTTCAACTATTCTGGTAAACCTTACATAGATATGTTCTCATACATTTCATGCCAATGTGTAAATTAAGCACATGTTTCTCACTCCTATTTATATTTTATCAACAGAGAAATTATTTTTACCAATTGTAATTCCTCAAAAAATCTGCCTGTAACATAAATCTCTTCCATTAAATATCCAATGTAATATAGATTGATCAATGATGCAGGATGGAAAATAATTAAGCATTACTATTTGATATATGTAAATATATATTTTGAATTATCTGTGTTAAATATAGAGAAGGGGTATTGATAATTATATGTTTAATATGTTTTATGCTTTAAAATATTCATGTATTATTTTTCTGGGTTTTTTTTTGTTTGTTTTGTTTGTTTTTTGGTGGTATGGGGGAAAAATCTTACCATTTTGTTTATTATATGTGCATATAAATGCAGGAATGGTCTGGCATGTTGGTGTTGTCTAAATATATATATTTAGTCATTCATTGATGTTAACTACTGGCAGCGTACTGCCACAATGTTTCATTTATTGCGGAGATATTTTTAAAGACTTTGGCTGGCCAGCAAATTTTATTTTGGCAAAACCTAGAATAGTCTTTAGGGGAAATGAGTGGGAATAAAATTTGCAGGATGTTATAAATTATTTATTTATGTCCTAGATTTTAGAAAGGTAGAGTTGAACTGTTTGAAGTATATGTGTTCAAGAAGTGCTCTCTGAACCACTATTTAATAAATACAGGACCAATTCAATTTGATTTTTAGACAAGTAGTAAACCAAAATTACAGGGTGATTAATTACAACAAATTTGTAAGTATATTATGTTCAATGAAGTACATTAATAAAAATAGAGTTTGAATTGAAACCTTAGTTCTTTCCATTAGGAGTTTTCCAGAGGAATTTTTAAAAATGTTAAATTATTATTATATATGCTCCTGGCCCCAAAGACAATTTTGTCCCAATATTTTCGCACAAGCTCATATTGAGAAATTAATCTGTTGTCAGAGAAAATCACTCAAATCCCCAGATGGGAAGAATCATTTTTAGGAACTGTCCTTCATGCAGGTACCATTATTCTTCTGAACGATAAAGAAAATATGAGATATTCTGTTCCAACATCCTAAATGAACTGGTAAGTCTGCCTTCTGGGGTTGTTTGTATGAGAGAATGTTGATTTGCATATCTATCTTCCTTCCTTAATCTTTGGTTCTTCTCTTTTGTTTCTTAATTGCTAATTTATTCTCCTTCCCTCCCTTCCATATGCCATTGCTTTCTACAAAGAGTCAGAAACATTAACTTTTACAAATGGTCAATTGGTCTTCAAAATCCCTATAATCTATTGATAAAATTTATCTGTAAAATACATAGGGAAAATATTTTGTTAAAAAATCATGAATTAAAAAAACAATTTCTGGACTTCCTCCTGAGAGAAGAGATCGTAACAGGAAAAAGTCTAAAGGTGGTAATCGTAACAGGCCATTTATCCAGATGGATAAATTAGATTTTAGATATTGTATGCATTGTTAGATATATCCTGGTATTAGACAATAAAGGTTTTTAACAATTATGGACATGTTATTTAGTTCAAAAACCTACTGGTAACAAGATGAAGACTTTAGAATTAATGCTCTTCCTTTTTATATAGGGATGACACATCGGGAATCTAATTTCCACTTTTTATTTGGAAAAATATTGATGAGATCAATATTTTTAATACAAATCATCTGGGCCTCTCCTGAATGTCTAGAATATAATCTTTACAAGACTTTGCACCCTCTTATCTTTGCAGTAAACCAACACTGTTAGTTGAATAAGCTGGTAGTAAAAGAAATGGTCGCTCAAGCAGTGGAGGTTGCTGTTGGTTTGGATAGTTTTTTAGGTAACCGGTAGTGGAAATTTACCACTGCTCACCAACCAGAAGCAATGACTAGCAGTCCACACTCCCAAACTAGTCCTCCAGTCACCATTGCTTGCAACACACACACATGCATGTGCAAAAGCTTCTGCCGCATGCTCAGAGGGTCATTTCCAAGTGTGTTGCATATTGTGATGGTGTGATGAGAACCAATAGGGAAGGTAAATGGAACCTACCCCCTCAAACATGGCAGAACATTCATATTGGAGAGGCGGATGTGTTATTAACACCATTAATGACAGACTAGCAAAATTATTTCAATTTATTGGGATTTCATCATTGTTCTCCTCAGGCAGAGGTGTAGATTCATGGGATAGTGTAAATAATATATTGAAAAATAAAATGTCCAAGATTTGTAAGTCAATCATAATTCTAGTAAAATCAAATGTTAGTAGAAATTTATCAGTGAGGTTATATTAAATAATCAGTGAAGGATTGTCAGTTAAATGAATGGGATTAATAACTTCATATGTGTATGCGTTCAACAAGAATTTATGCTTGAAGAGCCTTCTATAAACTATTGAATGTAGTCAAGGATTTGTATTCATCTTCTGTTCTACAAAAACTTTCAATATATGGCATCATGACATAACAGAATGAAAGTAGCAAAATGCTTTAAAAATCATTTTCCATCTATACAATTTCATAAGGTGTATGAACTGCTGATACAGTTCTACAAAGGAATTATTGAATCTGTCATTTGCATCTCAATGATTGTCTGATTTGGCACAGCAATCAAACAAAACAGGCACAGGCATCAACAGATAGCTATGGCTGCAAGAAAAACAATTGCAACCTGCCTGCTTTTCATTGAAGATCTATTTAGCATATGAGTTTGGCTGTTCCTCATCCAGTTTTAAGCATTCTACACTGTTCCATTTCAGTTTATGTTTCAACTTACATATGAAATTGATGATCATTAGTGCCTGCTTGGTATAACTGGTTATTCATGTACCTGACTCTAATCCTATAAAATCCCTGACTTTGTGCAAGTGTAAGAATTTGAAAGCAGTTTCTTTTCTGTTCATTTACTTTCTATTTCATTAATTAATAAAAATAAACTCTTAACATTTCCATTTCTGAAAGTATTAAGTTACACCATTTTTGTACAATAACTAACAATTCTGCATAGTACTGTATATTATATCATTAAAATAATTTCATTCCAAAACACCTGTTGACCAAAATTTTATATTTCCAACACTTAAAAACTGATAGAAAGTGAAATCATTTTCAGTACTGAAAAGTTGTGCAAATCAGACACCAGATTGTTTTTCTTTTCCTTTGTTTTACCCTGTAGAATTGCTCAGCTAAAATAATTACTTGGGACATGCATAACAGAGTACATTAAAAAAAAAAACGTTTAGGACATTAAAATACTAGTTAGTTGGCCCATCAGGGCTCTGAGGCCTTCTATGGCCTGCAGCCCTCCCTACAGTTAGCTATCCCAGGCCCCAGCCTTCCTTTGGGGGCTCTGAGGCCTTTTAGGGCCTTCAGCCCAGCCTCTAGTTAAAAGCTAGGCTCCTTTGGTCAGCACTTTAGGGCTCTGAGGCCTTCAGGCCTACAGCCCTCTCGCTAATTAGCTCTTTAATAAGGATGGTAATGATGGAATTTTTCTTTCATATATATTAATTCTATTAATTATAGTTGATTCAATGGGATTTAATTGATTAGTCTTTTAATTATAATGGAAAGATCAATTTAGTAATTTATGTACTGCTAATCATGAACTATTCCCGATCGCTTCCCGATTTATTCCTGCCTATATATAAGAGTGTAATTTATTTGTCAATTACGCATTTTAATTCATGGATTATTATTCAATTAATTTAAGAATAATAAATAATTGTGGGAATACTTAATCCATCCAGTTCACATCATTATTTAATATTCTATTGGATTGGGCCTCTCCTCACAGGGGCAGAGGTCTACATCTTATTTGGCTTACGATTATAATATTAGTAACCAATTTACTGGCTTGGTTGATGCTTATGTATTCAACTGATTGAAGCATCGAGCTTTGACTTAATCTAGTGTGATTTAATTTTTATTTACAATCGGAATTCTATTCCTTTTTCATACAGTTTTACTGTTTATTACCAGTTATGAACTGTACCCTGATCCATGTATGCATATGGATAAATTGAGAACCTGAGTTGGTTATAATATATGCATTGATTTATGAATTATTTAAATAATGGTAAATTGGAGGGTATAATCAATCCATTACATTAAAATCAAGGGGCAGTTAGGAGGACCCTAGATTTTAGCCCTAGGATGAGCGGGCCGCTAATTAATCCAGACATTTTATTGACTAGGCCTCTTTATCTTTGGGCCAAAGGCCTACAGCTTATTTATATTACCAGCTGTAACCCATCTGATTAATCAGTCAATATTTGTCTTGTTTGTCCTACATAGGTATAACTGAATCATAAGATGGAGGGAATTCATTTACATTTCAGATGGAGTATGTAATTAAGGGGTTTAGTTTAATGAAACTATTATTACCCTGTCCATTTATGGAAGTATACGTGTATACATATTTATGAGTGCAGGCAGGTACGTGTATACATTCGTGTACTGGTCTGGGTATATAGGTGCATATACTGTATGTATATAGCAAAGAATCAACAGTTTGGAATGGTGTTGATTACCCATTTTGGCCTATATGTTTTGCTGGAGAGACGGAGTAACGACACGGACACAAGAGCTGGATTTAAACTGGGTCATTTTTATTAACATAAATTTGCATAATTTATTCATTAAATTTGCATAAATTAGCATAATCAACTATGACCCGGAAATGGACCTGCAGGGTCAAACAAATACTTCCGGGGCGGAAATGACGTTATGACAAAAAACTTCCTGGGCAACTCATGGGCGTATCTCGATGCAAGTCCAGGTGAGGGACCAGTCCATCACCTGCGACCCTGCCATGCTTTGCATGAGGGGGGTCCCACCGGCTACCCCGAATCCGGGAATTAAAGGTGCAGGACCCAAAGACAGGTTCCCCCCAGCTGCTCAGGCAGGCACTCCCTCCATGAGCTTGCGGGGAACCTGTCAATCATCCCCAAAGATGCCCAAGGGAGAACGCGCGGTTGCTAAACCACCCCAGTTTTCCGCCCCTAACCTGCCTACCCAAATGACCAAAGGTAAGCCAATTAACCTAATAAATGCAAGCACCCCCTAACCGCACATCCATCTCCTCAGTGTGGAATGGGCGAAAAAACAGCCCGGCTAAAAGGCAGAACTGCAAAAAATTCCCATTCGGCCCCCTAATGGCGACCCCTAAGCACACTGCAAAATAGGGAGGGTGGGCGGGTGTCTGCTCGTGGCTTGCTGTCCGGGCGAAAAGGAAGAGCCCCGGGCCTGCTCGCCCTTATATAGGGCAAGCAGGCCCCGCCCGGACCAATCAGCAGCCGGGCCAAACAGGCCCGAACTCCCGAGCAAAGTCTCATCTCACGAGACTTCGCTCGGGATTCAAGATGGCTGCTGCCATGAGAGTCCAGTGTCTCCCGGTCCCTCCAGCAAAGCCTCCTGCCGGGTTTAGCGGTTGCTAAACCACCCCAGTTTTCCGCCCCTAACCTGCCACGGAGCGGGGGTCAGATCTCTATCTTGGCCCCCCGACTCCCCCCTCTAGCTGCGCCAGCTCACGCAGAGACCGCTGCAGGTCCTGTAAGAAAATGGCGTTCCCCTGTTCTGACAGGTGAACGCCGTCGGCCCGGTAAAGCCATGGCCGGTCTATTGTGATAAGGGGATGGGCCACTACAACCCCACCTAGTTCCCTAACTGTTCTACCCAGAGCCCTATTCACCCTACGTCTCGCCCGGTGAATGGCCCTAAGGGAAGAGGCGTCCCTCCACACGATCCTAGGTAGGATCTCTGACCACACCACTTGCGTGGTGGGCCACACCTCACGAAGCCTTTGCAGGTCTTCGCGTGCCTGGATGATCAGCGCCAGGCCTCCCAGCATGCACAGGTCATTGCCTCCTAAGTGCAATACCAGCCACCTGGGTGCGGCCACAGGACGCTGCCCACCCAAACCCACCTGGGCACGAAGCCTTTGCAGGTCTTCGCGTGCCTGGATGATCAGCGCCAGGCCTCCCAGCATGCACAGGTCATTGCCTCCTAAGTGCAATACCAGCCACCTGGGTGCGGCCACAGGACGCTGCCTACCCAAACCCACCTGGGCACGACCCCGAGGAGCCGCCCCAGCCATACTGCCGGGCGCAGCCACAGAATGCTGACCACCCAGCAACGCCGGTAGGAGACCCTCCCACCGCATACCTCTCCGGCCCATCCAGGCAACCTTGACCCACTGCCCCAGGGACAGCTGGGTCCTGATGGCGCTCCTGGCTGCTGAGCGGCCGGCCCAACATAACATGCTGTGGCCACACAGCAGCGCCGTCGGTTTCATGTTAGCCTGGGGACCTGCAAGAGGACACACACAGAGAGGTTACCCAGCCTAAGCCCTGCCTAGGATCCTCAGTGAGCCTAACATAACCCAAATATGCCGCTGACCGCCAGCGGCCGATCTCCCGAATCCGATGGGCCGGGAAACCAGAAAGTGCCGCGCTAGTGGCGGCGCCGATGCGGAATGAATGCGTTCCATAACCGGCGGGATCCATGCCTACCCGGGCCATTGCCCTGGACACTAGCACCCAAAATTGGTAACGGGTCAGAGGGGTACCGTCCCAATGCCTAAACAGGTACCCTTGCCCTGACCCCCGCAGACCACAATAAAGCTGTAGGGCGGCCACCGGACACACCGACTGGTCGGCGGCCGCACTAAGCTGGATAACCCCTCTGTGTAGCTGATCCGTCTTAGACTGCCTTACTACAAGGGATACCCCCCCTTGTCTAAAGGCCAGATCAGCGTACTGGAAGGCCCGGAGCAGAATGTCAGCCTGAGACGACGCATGGCCTCGCTGACCCTGAGGGCCCCAAAAAACATGACACAAGTCGCTGCCCTAAAAAGACGGGCCTCGTACAATGAGGCACACAGACTGTCAAAAACCCCGTTAATTAAAGACAGCTGCTCCACCGTCAGAGCCCGACGAGTGTCACCAGGGGCCCCCGCTTGCTCCCTCAGCCAGCCTTCCAGCATCTTCCGGATGCGAAAGTCACCCGAAAAATCTGCAACCCCCCCCCCCCCGCCTTGGACAGAAAGGCGAGGCCGGCTAACACGGACCGGATCATCCTAACTGACAGGCCACGCTGCCTAAGCTGGACGCAAAACTCGGCCAGGTGCTCTACAGGGACATGCCAACTATGTTGGTAACCCCTGCCCTGCCTGAAATCCCCAAACTCCTACCTGCACGCTGGTATGCCCTGAGGGTGCCGGGCGCTACAGACAAGGAGATTGCCCTGGATGCCTCGTCTCTCCACCACTCTGGATCCCCCCCAGACTCCAGAGGTGGCCGGGGAACGCTTCTGGCAACTCTCGGGCCCACGGGGCCAGGGTCCGAAACCTGGACAACTGACCACGGGACAAGGCATCAGCGACCCCGTTATCCAACCCGGGGACATGCCTAGCCAAAAACAATGCGTTTAGGGACAAGGACCTGTGCACAAAATGGCGGACAAGCCGCATGACCCTGTCGCTCTTAGAGGACAGGGCATTCACCACATGGACAACCGCTAGGTTGTCACACCAAAAGTGCATGGTCTTGTCCCTAAACTGCTTCCCCCAAAGCTCTAAGGCCACTATTAAGGGGAAGAGCTCCAAGAACGTCAGGTCCTTAACCAACGAAGAGGCACTCCATTCCGGAGGCCATGCCGACCAGCACCACTGGTCACCTAACACTACCCCGAAACCACAAGTCCCCGCGGCATCAGAGCAGAGCTGCAACTCAGCTTCCAAAAGAAGCCCGTGCCTCCAGAAAGACAAACCATTAAACCTGACCAAGAAATCCCGCCACACGCCGAGGTCAGCCCTGACCCCAGCGCAGAGGCGGGTACGATGATGGGGCAAACGGAGCCCCTTCATCGCGTCGTATAACCTCCTGGAAAAAGCCCTACCAGGAACAACTACCCGACAGGCAAATTAAGAATGCCCGCCAATTCCTGAAGCTGCCGTAGGGTAACCTTCCGGCAGTCCAGCACCTCATCAAGCTTCCTTCGGATTTTGAGCAACTTCTCCAGGGGCAATCTGGAAGATTGCTCCTCTGAGTCCAATTCAATACCCAGAAAAGTAATCCTGGTGGCGGGGCCTTCGGTCTTCTCAGAGGCTAAAGGCACCCCTAAGTGAGCACAAAGGGCTTCGAAGTCCCGCATTAGAGCAAAGCATTGCTCCGAATGCGCAGGCCCCCGCCAACAAGAAATCACCAAGGTAGTGAACGACAGTACCCAGACCACTTTGCCTCCTGAGCGCCCATTCCAAAAAGGTGCTAAAACCCTCGAACAGAGAGCACAAGACAGAGCAACCCATAGGTAAAGCCCTGTCCACGGAATAACCACCCTCGAAATGGAAGCCCAACAGCTCAAAGTCGTCGGGGTGTATGGGGAGGAGCCGAAATGCCGACTTAATGTCGCATTTACCCATAAGGGCTCCTGTCCCACACTTCCTAACCATAGTCACGGCCGCATCAAAGGATGCATACCGAACCGAACAAAGCTCGTCAGGAATGAAGTCATTCACTGACTCCCCTTTTGGAAAAGACAAATGGTGAATCAACCTAAATTCACCACTCGCCTTTTTGGGGACCACACCTAAGGGAGACACATGAAGATTTGGGAAGGGCGGTTCCGGGAAGGGCCCGAGGACCCTGCCCTCGACCACCTCCTTCCGAATCTTCTCCCTAACAATGTCTTCATGACCAACAACCGACCTAAGGTTGTCAGACATGAAGGCCCTCCTAACACCCATGTAAGGGATCCTAAATCCCTCCGAAAATCCTAGCAAGAGAGCGGCGCTCTCGAGCGAGGGTGGTAGTCGCCCAACCAACCCTCAAGCACTTGCAAATTGATTGGACTGGGCCCCTTTACCCCCAACAGGTGGGGGAGGCTTTGGGGGACCCCCGCCCTTCCTTTCCGCCCCCTTCTTGGGGCGGGGACACACGGCTGCGGAATGGTTCCCCCCACAAGTCCCGCATGCGTGACGAAACCTGCAAAAGGGACGAAAACACGCCCCTTTTGCGGCGAACTCGTGGCACACCAGAGAGGGCCCCCTTTTCCCACTCCACCCGCCACGGCCTTGGCCGGCGCGGGCGTCACGGGCTCCTCTTCCATAAAGTGACCGCTGTCGGTCCTATCACATCCTTCCTTCCCGGACATATGCGTGGCCTGGAATCAAAGGTCCGGGACCACCATATCCCAGGGCAAGTAGGGGTCATGGGCGATACGCATCCTAAACCCCTTATCGTAGTGCCTCCAGATCGTACCTGCGTACTCAAAGTGGGCTCTCGCTATTAGGTCTATGTATTTCAGCAGTGCAGCGGCCCTACCCGGCTGCCTCTGAATTACTACCGAAGCGAAGGTCAAAAAAGCGTACAGCCAAGAGCTGAAACACTTTGTCACCTTCGTTTTTTTAACCTTCTCCCCAGGCACCACCTCCTTGTCCTGCTTGGGGACCTCCCTATTTAAAAGGGAGAAAAGGTCGACATATTCCCCCCGCCAGATTGCTTCCTTCACAGACGGGTGGAGATGATAGCCCAATGGTGTCGTGGGCAACCCACAAGGGATGGCCCCAGGCTTGATGCTAGCGAACGGGTCCCACACCGTGGTGGCCCCATCCCCAGCACACCAAGCCCCGGTGGATACACCAAAGGGGGCGGTGGCATAATGGCCGACGGAGGAGGGATCCAACCCCCCACCCCTGCCCCAGGTGGGAAAGATACCCCTGGCGCCCCTACCGGCGGAGCCAGCGGGGACCAAACCTGCCCACATGTGCCCGCAGTGGCCCCCAGGAAGCTATTGCCACTCCCCAATGCAGGCGGGATAAACCCGGGACCCTGCATGGGAAGGAGCGGTGTAGTGCCTGCATGTGGTGCAACCTCACCTGCCCCGTAAGGGGTGGAAGCCATACACGGGGGGCCCATCCTCGCCGGGCCCTGGAACGATGACCACTGCCCCGACTGGGCCATCTGCCCGGTCTGGGCCGTCTGCCCGGTATGGGCCAGCTGCGTGGTGTGGGCCATCTGTCCCTCCTGGGCTGGTTCCTCTTCGGGGTCGTTACCCCATGCTGCGGAGGCAGTCATGGGAAGCCCCTCCGGGCCTGCCCCAGACCGCCACCGCTCCAGCTCATCGAGCCTCTCCAGGACCCTGGCCCAAGAGAGAGAAGGAGAAACCTCGGTTTGAGGGACCGTGGGCATGAATCCCACCCCCCCTGCCGCCGGGACCACCCCCGGGGGCCCTTCCGCACTGGCACGAGCCCGAGCAGAAGGCCTCGCCGCCCTCCTAGGCCGAACCACAGGTTGGGCCGGAAGGGCCTGGGCTTGCCTCTTTTTAGGGGCCATGGGCCTGCCTCAAACTATTTTTATGTTAAACAGAATAAAGAAGGGGGTGGGAGAGAACTACCCCCAAGGAGGCTGCACTCATGAGGCAAGGTCTGCTTATGCTGCAGGCCTCCCAATGCACCCCCTGGAGGGGAAAACCTCCACCCTCCCCAGCGGTTGCAGCAAGGCCTCGCTGCACCGCTTTATAGGGGCCTTTATTCCAAAGGCCTCACCCCCCCAGGGACCCTGTACACCCCAGGAGGCCACCGGAGGAGAGCACCCCCCACACCCCGAACCCAGGAAACTGGGGGGCAAACCAGGGCGGAGCACAGCTGCTGCTGGCTCCGCAATGAATCCTCTTCGCCTGAAGGCAAAAGGAGGCCTTCTCGCCCACCACAGGCTGCACAAAATGGTGGCTGCTGCATGAGGCTCCTCCAAAATGGCTGCCGCAAGCAGAACTGACAAGTGTCTGCTCGTGGCTTGCTGTCCGGGCGAAAAGGAAGAGCCCCGGGCCTTCTCGCCCTTATATAGGGCAAGCAGGCCCCGCCCGGACCAATCAGCAGCCGGGCCAGACAGGCCCGAACTCCCGAGCGAAGTCTCATCTCACGAGACTTCGCTCGGGATTCAAGATGGCTGCTGCCATGAGAGTCCAGTGTCTCCCGGTCCCTCCAGCAAAGCCTGCTGCCGGGTAAGTCCGGTGCTGCAAATATTTGAGGTATTGCAGCTGGCTTTATACCTACTGGCCAGATGAATGAGATATGCCTTGAATGGCAATCTATGGCTTTACTGGCATTACATGTATATAGGACACTTGACAATAGTGTAACAATTGGGTCTGTTTCTTTAACTTATTTTTTAGGATGAGAGCTTATGCCTCAGGCATTACTGATAAGGGACCGGGCTTCCAGGCCTCGCACGGTCGCTGATCCTTAACCCCCTTTTGGAACAACATGTGCCCTTAATCTGTGGCATCCCAGGTAAAAGGGATCCGCAATTACGAAGGTGCAATCAGTTAGGATTCTTAATTTTACTTGTATTGTGTACTGATCACTTTTCCTTTATTGAGTTTTCTGCAGCCTTTGCTGGTCATTTCCATCATCCTTTCCCCATATGCCATTACTAATGGTTTATGAATCTGGAGGCTGGAACATTGAGGAAGAAGACAGAGGTCACCCTCGTAATGTTGGTAAGACTGGCACGAAGGTCAGGTAAGGATATAGGATGTGTGGTCCTTTGCTATAGTTATGACCTGAGTACCAGTTATTCTGTAATGGTTCATTGTAACACAGCTGCAAATGTTTGCCTTGCACAGCACACCATACTAGCAGGCATTTTAATAAGTTAGGCCCGCCGGGAATTTATGGGCGGGTCGCATATCCGAGGGCCTGTGGTGTAGAAGCCATACTTCTAACTTATCAGGAGATGGTGCAAGTTCACATCCTGGCGAGGGTATGGCTAGTGGAGATGAGCGGAACAGTTCAAAGTGTATCTTATTAGTCCATTTTCCTCAGAAGGCTCTGAGGAGCGCAACGCTGTGGCTGCTCCAGTTGATGCTGGCTGGGGTCCAGCAGTTCCGGTTCACTACGGCTGAAGGTGACATGGGGAAATCACCTACTAGGTGTTTCTTCATAGGCCTTACTGTTAATGTTTTGGAGGTGTATCAGTCATTCCACTGTTTTTCGGATAGGACTTTTTAACTGTGTACTGGTGTACACCCAGTTATGGTTTATATTATAAGTACAGTGGGTGTTCTGCCAATTCTCCTTGCAGGGAAATAGGAGTGCTGTACTGAAGTCATATACTCTGAGGGGAACTCATTTGGAACCTTGGCCTCATGCTAGTTAGCTAGCAAGAACTTTGAAAAGGAAAGATGGGGGGAGGGGTGTAACATTTTACTGAAAGAGTAGCAGATGCTTGGAACACTCTTCCAGCAGATGTGGTTGGCCCAATCCAGTAACTGAATTTAAACATGCCAGGGATAAACATATATCCATCTTAAGATGAAATAGAGGAAATAGTATAAGGGCAGACTAGATGGACCATGAGGTCTTTTTCTGCTGTCAATCTTCTATTTCATATTTCTGCCCCAGGACAGTTCCTTAAAAACAGTTAAAGCAAACTTCACTTACCCTTTATACCATTAGGTGGTTAAGGGCCTAATTAGATTGGAGCGTACTAATGCTGTCCAACACTGACAGAACTAACCACCTCCCAGGTTTCCCCTTATGGATTAAGAGGTTATATGGTAAAGGTTATTTTACGATACATAGCAAAGGCTGCTAGTTTAATCCCAGGACAGCATAGTAGGTGGCAGCTGTCAGCGGGGCTACCCAGATTGTTTGACATAGTTTACTGGGTATATTCCTATCAGGGGATTGCAGTACTTCTCTAGAGGGTCTTGCCACCATGATCAATGGTCTTAGTTAACACTAGGGGTCGGGCACAAGGATGGCTTGACTCATTCTATACAGTTTAATTTCTCCTTCACACTGGCGATCATGCCGGGTTCAATTTACACAACGGGTGGGGGGGGGAGGTGTGCTGGGAAGTTCTCGGTCATATCAGACGATCACCCGCCCATTTTAAGGAACGGAAGCAGCAAGGCTGATATTGTTTTATTACACCATTTCTGGGGCCTTCTTCTCCCTTGGCATTTTTTGCCATCTGTTCTGGGTGCCTCTAAGGCTTAACCAATAAGGTAAGCAATTGCCAACAACTACACGTATTATGGCCATTAAGTAGCCCAAGGTCTCTTTGCCCTCATTGCGTAGGGATCCAGACCCAATACCTAGGTGGAAAATTGCTCTTAGCCTGCCTCCCGTTAAGTGAGAGTTTTTGATACTGACAGCGGAGGTGGCATTAGCCACTAAGGCTGCTTCATTTCATTTCATTTATTAGATTTGTATGTCGCCCCTCTCCACAGACTCGGAGTGGCTCACAACAATAATAAAAAACAATATACAATGGCAACTCTAATAATTAAAATATCTCAAAACCCTTATTTAAAACAATACATCCACACAAATATACCATGCATAAACTATACAGGCCAGGGGGAAATAGTTCATTTCCCCCATGCCTGATGGCAGAGGTGGGTTTTAAGAAGTTTTCGAAAGGCAAGGAGGGTGGGGGCAATACTAATCTCCGGAGGGAACTGGTTCCAGAGGGTTGGGGCCACCACAGAGAAGGCTCCCCCCTTGTGTCCCGCCAGACGACATTGTTTAGTCGACGGGACCCAGAGAAGGCCCACTCTGAGGGACCGAACTGGTTGCTGGGATTCGTGCGGCAGAAGGCAGTCTCGGAGATATTCTGGTCCGATGCCATGAAGAGCTTTATAGGTCATAACCAACACTTTGAATTGTGACCAGAAACTGATCGGCAACCAATGCAGACTGCGGAGTGTTGGTGTAACATGGGCATATTTGGAAAAGCCCATGATTGCTCTCGCAGCTGCATTCTGCACGATCTGAAGTTTCCAAACACTCTTCAAAGGTAGCCCCATGTAGAGAGCATTACAGTAGTCGAACCTCGAGGTGATGAGGGCATTAGTGACTGTGAGCAGTGACTCCCAATCCAGATAGGGCTGCAACTGGTGCACCAGGCGAACCTGGGCAAACGCCCCCCTCGCCACAGCTGAAAGATGATTCTCTAATGTAAGCTGGGATCGAGGAGGATGCCCAATTTGCATACCCTCTCTGAGGAGGTCAACAATTCCCCCCCAGGGTAATGGATGGACAGATGGAATTGTCCTTGGGAGGCAAAACCCCCAGCCACTCCGTCTTATCAGGGTTGTGTTTGAGTCTGTTGACACCCATCCAGACCCCAACAGCCTCCAGGCACCGGCACATCACTTCCACTGCTTCATTGACTGGACATGGGGTGGAGATGTAGAACTGGGTATCATCAGCATACTGATGATACCTCACCCCATGCCCTTGGATGATCTCACCCAGCAGTTTCATGTAGATATGTTACTTTTCTTAGCTGGGCTCTCCCCGGGCTCCGGGTGCCAAACTTAGTGGGGCCCTGACTAGAGGGACCCATCCTTGGCCTGAAGGGCACGAGCAGTGCTGGAATTTTTATACACGCTGGTAACACCATCGGCCATGTTGGGTGACGGTCTTGGCTGTGCATCTAATAGAATGCACAAGGTGGCCACCTTTTGCTTGCATTAACATATCTTTCTGTTTTAGGTTGCTGGGAGAGAAGCCCCAATGAGCTCTGAAGCCAGGCTGGAATTGCGGTGGATACGGGGCCGGCGGACAGAGTCGACCCAGCTGGGCTGAGATGCTGTGACTGAAGGGCTTCTCCTAATCCCCGTCTGGGTTGGTTATCACCTACAGTGCTGCCCAGTTCACTGATGTCATTCATATGGCAACATCTGCTTTGGCACGGACCGGGAGTGACCAGTCGTGCCCCTGAAGACCGGATGGTCTTTTCTGTGGTCCCCAATGAGCGGGCCTTGCCAAGGTGGCAATGACTCCGGACCATTTTCTGGGGGATTGGCAGTGGTTTGTCAAGCCTGTGGGGACCTTTCAGTCCAAATTTTGTGGTGCCCAAGCATACATTGATTGGGCTGTACTCTCTCTGAGTAGCATAGGCTACCTGTTATCCCCTAAAACTGTGGTATGCAGGAAACTGGTTAATAATAGTGGGGTTGAATCTAGAGGGGATTTGGACAGCGTTATAAGCACGCTGAGCACAGGATTCTGCCCATAACTCTACAGAGCCAACGGTGCTTGTTTTCAGAAGACGAGGTCTAGCAGGGTAGTGGCGCACCGCCCCAGATCAGTAGACAGTCCCGGACTCTACTGAGCTGATGGCATTCTCCTTTAGAGAAGAGAATGCCACTCTCTCTTTGGGACCTGCAGAGGTTTCTGCATGAGCTGGTGCAGGTTGAGGGGGGAGTCGGGGGACCAAGATTGAGAGCTGACACACACCTCTGTGGCAGCTTAGGGACGGAAACGGGCAGTAGGAGCAACTGCGTGTTCTCCTTTTAGGCATCTTTTCAAAGATGATGGGCCGCCTCTCCCCACGAACTATAGGTTTGTATAACTTCAGGGACTGGAGGGGGGATGCCCATGGGACTCACCTTATCCAATTTACTGAAGGGGATTGGAGGGTGAGCTCCTCCCACATGGTTTATGGGCATGGCTTGGATCAGCAAGGAGTTATGCCCCATAGTTGCCAATGAATTTTTTTGATAGGTAATTCCGCCCCATTAGTTTGTTTGGCCTATGCAGGTCCTTTGGTTACATCTGTTTATAACATTTTCATTTACGTTATTTAAATTTATGCTAATTTAAAGTGACCCAATTTAAATTTCAGCTCCCCTCTCCACGTTGTTATTCTGCTTCCAGCACAAATGCATGGCCGGCGTTTTAAAACACCAGCCAAAATTGCATTGGAGCCGAAGAGACGCAGCTCCATGCATGCACGCTCTCTGCTCTGTTGGGCTGACTGAATGTCGGCTTCTGGCAGTGCACCAGCATGGCGCACTGCCTCCTGGGCTCTGGGAGGTCCCGGATGCGCCCTATTTAAAGGCGGCACAATGGGACCTCCTCTTTTTGCCCTCAGCATCCTGAATGCGAACACCTGCCCACCCTCCTCTATCTTCCAGTGTGCCTGAAAGGGGTCGCCTCGGGGCCGAATAGGAATTTTTTGTGGTCACTCCTATGGGTGCGGCTGTTTTTTCACTTATTCCACACTGATGTTAAGGACAGACTGGTTAGAGGGTGTGACGCGATGTAGTTACACATTTGGTTAATTTGGCTTTCCCTTTTGGTCACTGGGGTTTGGCAGGTTAGGGGCAGAAATGGGCAGTAGGAGCAACTGCACGTTCTCCTTTTAGGCATCTTTTCAAAGATGATGGGCCGCCTCTCCCCAGGAATTGTAGGTTTGTACAACTTCAGGGACTGGAGGGGGGATGCCCATGGGACTCACCTTATCCAATTTCCTGAAGGGGATTTGAGAGTGAGCTCCTCCCACATGCTTCAAGGGCGTGGCTCAGATCCAGGTGAAGGTGGCTACCTTCACCTGGTTCAGCAAGGAATTATGCCCTATAGTTGCCAATGTATGTTTTGATAGGTAATTCCGTCCCATTAGTTTGTTTGGCCTCTGCAGGTCCTTTGGTTACATCTGATTATGATGTTTTCATTTACCTTATTTAAATTTATGCTAATTTAAATAAAGTGACCCAATTTAAATTCCAGCTCCTGTCTCTGCATCATTATTCCGCTTCCAGCGCAATGAGAGAGGGATTTCAATTTCCAGAATTTCCAAATCAGCATGTTTTGGAAATGATGCTATAGAATTTGTACATAGTAGGTAAACCTATAGCACTGTTGATATTAAAAAGTAACTGAATTAACAAGTATTTCACTTTTTAAAGATCTGCCAAAATTTCATAGGTGATACCTAAAAGTTTATTTGAAATTCTTGGTTTAAAAAAAGTTATTTATGGAGGATACTTCCTTATCCCTATTGCAACTCCCCATAGGCTCCGTTTGTCCTTGCCCCCTCACCCAATCTATTTTTCACATTCATTTTATCTTTCAAATAATATAAAGTGATAGAAATAATCTTGAGCTATAACCAAAGCAATCTGAAAGTTATTATACACTCTGCCCTTTGAGTTAAAGCAAAATTATGGCATAGATAAAATGTATTCCAGTAAAACATTTTAAAAATGGGCTAAGTAAAACAAAATCTCTTATGACCCAATTAATAAAATTTTAATGTTATTATAATAACTTGTTTAGACTAAAGCCAATGTGAAGTTTGAACTCCATTTTCAAATACATAATTTCACTGAGAACTGATCAATTGAGAAATGAACCCCTTGGGGACAATTACAGACATTCCATGGATAAAACTTGTTCTCCTCTCTCTATTGCTGCCAGGTTGGAAAAAATGGTACTCATAGTGTATTAGCCTGTCTTAAATCTTGATGCATCAAAAAGGAGTCTGATTTTTGAGCTATTTTCACAGACTGCAAAGCAAAGGCAGAAGTATGGAAAATCAATCAAGAGTAGGTGAATTCCTTCTGCGTGGATTCCCTGACATTGAGGGACTAAGAATACTTCATATCATCACTTTTTTAGTAATTTATTTGGTGGCACTCACTGAAAATCTCACTATTATTACTGTCATTATTTTCAGCCATCAACTTCACTCACCCATGTATTTTTTTTTAGCTAACCTATCCTTCCAAGATCTTGGCTCCATCTCTATCACAATTCCTAAATCACTACTGAACTCTTTGATGAAAACTGAAACTATTTCTTATTCTGGGTGTCTTTGTCAAATTTTCTTTTTTGTTTTCTTTATAATGTCTCATCTCTTCCTCCTTGGTGTCATGGCATATGATCGTTATGTAGCCATCTGCCATCCATTACATTATGAGATGACAATGAACAAAAAAGCCTGCATCCAAATGGCAACCAATGCATGGATGGCTGGTCTTTTCTACTCTACACTGTATACTGCAAATTTGTTCATGGTGCAGTTTTGTTCCAGAATCATCAATCAATTCTTCTGTGACATTCCTCAATTACTCCATATCTCCTGCTCAGACTCATACTTCATCGAATTCTGGACACTCATCTTTGGTTCTTGTTTAGGATTCATTGAGTTTGCTCTAATTGCTTTTTCTTATGTGCAGATCTTTAGAGCAGTTTTTAAAATCCCATCCTCTCAAGGAAAACAAAAGGCTTTCTCTACTTGCCTACCTCATCTCGTAGTCATTTGTCTGTTTACAGTAGGTGGTACCCTTGCCTATTTCAGTCCAAAATCTATCACCTCTTCAGCCTTATATCGATTTATATCTGTATTTTACTGTGTGGCACCACCACTGTTAAACCCCCTAGTTTATAGCATGAGGAATAAGGAACTCAAAATGGCATTCTGGAAACAAATTCTCAATATTTGTCCTAATTCTTTGTGCCCAAATCATTCTTGGTTTTAACTATTCTGGGAGACCTTACTTAAATATGTTGTCATCAAAAATTCATACTTTTCATGTCAATGTGTAAATTAAGTACATGCTTATCGCCTCTATGTATATTTTATCAACATAGAAATTATTTTTACCACCTATAATTTCTCAGTAAATAACTGTAACAGAAGTTTCTTCTTTTAAATATACAATGTAATATAGATTGATTAATGATTCAGGATGGAAAATAATTAAGTATTACTATTTGATATAAATATATATTTTGAATTATCAGTGTGAAATATAGAGAAGAGTTATTGATGATGACATTATTTATGCCTTAAAATATCATGTATTTTATTTTTTCTGTTTATTTTTAATGCTATGGGTAAAGTCTTACAATTTTGCTTGTTATATGTGCATATAAACAGTGTGGTATAGGGGTGTTATTGCTTTTTTTCCCCTATAATCATCCATCAATGAAACCATCACACATGACATCTCCATTCTGGCTTCCTTTTTGTAAAATAAGTGACAATATGATATAATATTTTATGCTATTTTTTTTCATCTGAAGTTGTATTTACCTACTTTTAGGAATTGCTAAGGACCAGATGATTTTTATTATGTTCCAAACCATAGAATGCAGTCATTTTTCACATAACTGTAACCGTAGCTACCAATAAACAAATTTACATTTCAGGAGCTATGAGACAGAATGATCAGCAAGAAGCAATTAAGGAAATTTAGGAAGATACAGACCTCCTCCAAACAAATATTAAGTGAATGTGAAAAAAGACATTGATGGTAAGCTCATCAGTTACAAAGGTTTAATTACTTGGAACATTGTATACTGTGTTTTAAGAGAAGATTCCTAAGAGGTCAGTAAGGGGCGTACATAAGTGCACTAGAGTGCCTTCCATCCCCTGTCCTATAATCTCTCCTATATCTCGTATTTCTTCTCTACTATATCCTCTATAACCTTCATTGTATATTACTGTGTATTAGACAAAATAAATAAATTTAAAAATTTAAAAAAATTGCTATTCTATATCTAACAATGTCCTTCCTGTCAATGACTATTTTAGCTTCAACCACAACAATACACAAACATACAATAGATACAAACTCAAGGTAAACCATTTCAAACTTGATTGTGGAAAATACAACTTCAGCAATAGAGTGGTCAATTATTATTAATATTATTATTTAATTATTTATTGGATTTGTATGCCGCCCCTCTCCGCAGACTCGGGGCGGCTAACAACAGTAACAAAACAGTATAATCCAATGCCTGGAATGCTCTGCTTGACTGTGTAATTTCATCCCCAAACCGGCAAAATGTTAACCTTAGACTGTCTACTGTTGACCTCACCCAGTGATGGGCTTCCAAAACTTTTACTACCACACTGTGGGTGTGGCTTATGCATTTTGTTTCAACATTTTTTTCAGTGAAAATAGGGTGATCTGGGGAGGAGCTCCAAATTTTGCTACCGGAACTGCGTTCCTTACTGTTCCTATAGGAGCCCATCACTGACCTTACCCCATTCCTAAGGGGTCTATAAGGGGCATGTATAAGTGCACCAGGATCTCTACCATCCCTGTCCTAACCCTACCCTGCTCTTTTATTTTTATTTATAGTCATTTCATCTATTCAAATCATGTTTATACTCATATGTACTATCTAATATGTGTTTGAAAAAATAAATATATATAATTGTGTGTATGTGACAACAATAACAACATTAACGACAGCAATAATAATAATTGATATTAATATTGATATTGTTAATCATAATCACAATCACAATTACAATCAATCATAACCATAATCATAATCACAATCACAATCCCCACTGATGGGTATGCTTTGCTGTGGTGGTGGAGTTTGCATGTTCCAATGATGGAATTCTTAAATTATCACAGCAAACAAGAGGAAAACCTTCTATAATTCTGTAAGTAACAAACTTGTGGCCCATCTCACTACTAAGAGGACCCAAAAACAAAGAATGCTACAATGAAAGAGTCAAAGCTAACCTCTTCAACACATTATTTGGCTCAGTCTTTGTAAACAGCAATGGGTCCTGACCAAAATTCCCTAGTCATACCACATACAATGATTTAACACAAACAGACTTCACTGGAGACAACATTGAAAAAAACACTATACAGCATAAAATCTTTTCTATCAATTGGACTTAATGGACTATGTATGTACTTCCTAAAAAATGTCTCCACAGTCATAGCTGAACCACTAAACACAATCTTTGAAATATCTTTCACGACCAGTTCCCTACCAAACCTATGGTCACTAACCATGGTCATCCCCATCTTCAAAAAAGGAGATCCCAGTCTAGTAGAAAACTACAGATCTATCTCTCTATGCTGCATCTCAAAGTCATGGAATCAATCATAAACCAATCCATTACCCTCTACCTACAAACTAACAATCTACTCTCTAAGAAACAATGTGATTTCAGAAAAAAAATCCTGTAACTTGTAACTCTTACACTGCAAAAACATATGGACTACATATCTTGATTAGGGCAAATTAATAGATGCAATTTATATAGACTTCTTTAAAACCTTCGACTCAGTGGTTCACATTAAAGTACTTCTAAAACTGAAATCCTATGGCATCTTTGGACCCCTATATGACTGGATAACTGAGTTCCTCTCAAACAGACAACAAGTTGTCAAAATAGGGAGTACCCTATCTAATCCCGCTCCTGTTTACAGCAGTGTACCCCAAGATAGTATACTAGGACTAACAGTCTTTATAGATATAAATGACTTTTACAAACAAATTAAAAGCAACTGCATTCTCTTCACCAATGATGTAAAACTCTTCAACGCTACCAATAACGCTGCTACCCTGAAAGATCTTGACTTTGTGTCAGAATGGTCAAACATCTGGCAACTCCAAATCTCAACCATGAAATGCTTTGTCCTACACATTGGCAAAGTGTATGGTTTAGGACTAGTGTTGGGCGAACTGAACTCGCACAATTCAGGTCCATGCAGATTTTGCAGTGTTCGGCATGCTGAACCCGAACCCAAAATGTTTTAAAACTTCAGGCAAAGTTCGGGTCATGTTCAGCATTTGGTTGCCTTCGCTGGCAAGGAAGTGACATCTCTGTGATGTCAAAGCCCCGGCCCCAGAATCTCATCGTGGGGAGGCTGGGGGAGTGGGGGCAGGGGATTCCCCTCTGCTTGCCACTGCCCCCTCCCCTTTGACGTCAGAAGGAGGGTGGGCATGTGCAGTGTGTGTGGGGAGCGTTTCTCCATTGAGAAAGTAAGACGGTGGCAAGTTTCTCGGCGCGTTTCTCGACACCCCCCCTCCTTCAAAGAAGGCAAGGAGAAATTTGAGGAACGCCTGGTAACTTTATTTCAATTCTTCCGTCCAGGAGATCCCAGGTGTTTCTTTCAAAAAGACTAAAAAGAAAAGCGTCCTCTCCTTCTGGGCTTCAAGATAAAGGGGAACAGAGGCCGAGTGGAAAAAAAACCCCTTTGGTATTGCACACTCGAAAGAGTTTTTTTGAACAATTGGTGCCTCCTTCCCTGTGCGGGAGGGGCTTGAGCCGAGGGACACTGGCGTGGATTTGCCTTCCTCCATGGAGGGGAGGGTTCCTGGCACTGAAGCCTCAGGATCCACAGTGGGGAAGAGCCCATTGAAGTTTTGGCTGCTCCCCATTCCTTTTTCTTCTTCTCCTTTCCCCCTCCCTTCTCCTCCTCCTTCCCCTTTTTTTCTATCCTGCCTTTATCCTCTCTTCCTCCTCCTGCTCTCTTTACTTCTCCTCTCCTTCCTCTTTCTCCCTTCCCTTCTTCCCCACCCCCTCATCTTCTCCTCTTCCTTTCCTTCCTCTTCCCCTTCTTTCTAGCCTGCCTTTCTCTCCTCTCTCCTCTTTCTCCTCCTACCTCCTCTTTGCTCTTCCTTCCTTCCATTCTTCCTCCTCCCCCTCCATGCAAGAATGCCCTCTCCTCCTCCCTCCCTGCCGAGGGCCAAGCCGGGGTTGCTGGGCAATGCCTGGATCACACTCCCTTCTCGAGGCAAGGGGCTCAATGTGATTCCTGCCGAAAAGCTCTCTTCTAATGAGAAAAACCTTCTCTCTCTCTCACACACACGCACACAGACACAACTCCTGCCTGGGTATGAAAGGGGGCAGGAGGGGGGAAAGCAACCACAGAGCCCTCCACACACAGTTTCCACTCCAGCAGCAGAACCTCCCTCAGCCAACGCAATCTACCTCTCTCTCACATACAACTACTGCCTGGGTATCAAAGGAGTGGAGGTGGTGTTGGAAAGAGTGCTTCTAGACCCCTTCCTCATTGAACCACTCCCCCCCTTCAGAGACACTCCACACACCCCTCCACCTCAAAAAAGAAGGAAGAGGAAGAGACAGAGGGAGAAGAGAAAAAGAGAGGAGGAGGAGGAGAAAGAGGGAAGAGGAGACAAGAGGAGGGAAACGGACCCTCGTAGGATCCTCTGTTCTTTTGCTGCATTGTCAAACTGTCAAAAATAAGAGAGAGAGAGAAACCTCTCTCTCTCTCTCTCACACACACACACACACACAACTCCTGCCTGGGTATCAAAGAAGTGGTGGGGTGTCATTGGCAAGGGTGCTTCTAGACCCCTCCCTTCTTCCTCCTCCCCCTCCATATGAGAACGCACTCTCCCGCTCCCTCCCTGCTGAAGGCTGAGCCGGGGTTGTGTCTGCGCTCTCTTCCAAGCAAGTAACTGTTTATATTGTATTGTCATATGCTGTTTACTACTGTTTATTTTATTTTATTTTATTTATTTATTTATTTATTTATTTATTTATTTATTTATTTATTTATTATTTATTTATTTATTTATTTATTTATTTATTTATTTATTTATTTATTTATTTATTTATTTATTTATTTATTTATTTATTTATTTATTTATTTATTTATTTATTTATTTATTTATTTATTTATTTATTTTGTCCAATACACAATTAGGGTTTTAGTGGGTATATATCAATATACACATAGTAAAATACATGATGAATGTTATAGAGGATATACTCATAGTAAAATATATCTAAGAAATAATAGAAAAGAAGATATAGTAATAGAACATATCAATGAAAGAATAGAAGAAGAGATATAGGAATAGAAGAAAGATATAGGAGATATAGGAGAGCAATAGGACGGGAGACGGAAGGCACTCTAGTGCACTTGTACTCGCCCCTTACTGACCTCTTAGGAATCTGGATAGGTCAACCGTAGATAATCTAAGGGTAAAGTGTTGGGGGTTTGGGGATGACACTATGGAGTCCGGAGGGGGGCCTACAAGTCTACGGAGAGGGGCAGCATACAAATCCAATAAAATCAAATGAAATCAATCAAGTAAAGGGAGGTCCTTTTGCTGAAAGGACCTCCCTTTACTTGCTTGGAAGATAAGGCAGAAGCATCGCCAATTCTATAGTGTAATGGTTAGCACTCTGGACTTTGAATCCAGCGATCCGGATTCAAATCTCGGTGGAACCTCCTTTTTTAAAATGTTTACATTTTTTAAAATTTATTTATTTATTTATTATTACTATCATCATCATCATCATCATCATCATCATCATCATTTATTAATTATTTCCATGGGCACATCGAGCCCCCAAAGAGCTGGAAGGTCCTTTTAATGCTTTCTTTTTTTCCCACTAAGAAAGCATTAAAAGGACCCAAACCCCTTTTATTATATAAAGAAGCATGATGATGATGATGATGATGATGATGATGATGATAATAATAATAATAAATAAAAATTAATTTTTTAAAAAGAAAAGGAGGTTCCACCGAGATTTGAACCCAGATCGCTGGATTCAAAGTCCAGAGTTCTAACCATTACACTATAGAACCAGTGATGCTTCTGCCCTCTCATCTAAGCAAACAAAGGGAGGTCCTTTCAGCAAAAGGAGCTGGGAAATCCCACAATGGATTCCTGGGACGGAGTTCGACGTCACGGAGTGTTCGGGTTCGGGTTCGGCAAACTCACCTGTAATTCACAGCAAGTTCAGCCGAACTCGCCGAACCCGAACACCATTGGGTTCTCCCATCATTATTTAGGACCAGACTATTTGCGAGACCATCTCCTGCTTCATACTTCCCAGCAACCAATTAGAGTCCACAGGACTGGCCTTCTCTGGGTCCTGTCAACTAAGCAATGTTGGTTGGTGGGTCTAAGGAGAAGGGCCTTCTCTGTGGTTGGCCAGGCTCTCTGGAACCAACTATCCCCTGAGGTCCATACTGTCCCCACTCTACTGGCTTTCCAGGAAGCCTTGAAAATTTGGCTTTGCCAGCAGGCCATGAGAACTGATATCTCTTAATTCCAGACTAAATAAGATTTGATTGGGATGGATGATATGGTATGATTGCATTGACAATATTAAGGGTTTTTAAAGGTTTTTCATTATTATTAATGTTTAAATTGATTTAAAATTGATTTAAAATTGTTTTAAATTGATTTTATAATATTAAGGGTTTTTAAAGGTTTTTCATTATTATTAATGTTTAAATTGATTTTATATTGTTTTATTGTTTATTGTCATAAGCAGCCCTGAATCCTTCAGGATTGTGCACCATACAAATTTAATAAAATAAAATAAATAAATGATAAAAGAATCAGAACATCAAATACAAGCTGAATAGACAAGACCTTGAAGACAAACCTCACTCTGTAAAAGACTTTGGAATAGTCATATAAAAAGACCCAAGTGCCAAATCCCACTGCACCAACATTGCCAAAAAGGTTTCAAAAGCTGTTAACCTAATCTTATGTAGCTTCTTCTCCAGTAATATCACACCAGTAATGTAACCAGAGCATACAAACTTTTCACCAGACCAATCCTCGAATACAGTTCATCTGTCTGGAACCCACGCTGAATTTTAGACATAAATACATTAGAAAATGTCCAGAGATACTTTATGAGAAGAGCCCTCCATTCCTCTACTCATAACAGAATATCTTACACAACCAGACTTGAAATTCTGGACTTAGAAAGCTTAGAACTATGCTGCCTTAAACACGAACTAAGCATAGCTCATAAAATCATCTGCAATAATGTCCTTCCTGTCAATGACTACTTCAGCTTCAACCACAACAATATAAGAGCATACAACAGATACAAACTTAAAGTAAACCGCTCCAAATGTGACTGTAGAAAATACAACTCAGTAGTTAATGTCGGGAACTAACTACCGGACTCTGTAGTTTCATCACCAAACCCACAAAACTTTACCCTTAGACTATCCACTGTTTATTTATTTATTTATTTATTATTTGGATTTGTATGCCGCCCCTCTCCGAAAACTCGGGGCGGCTCACAACAAGTGAAAAGACAATCCAATACATTAATCCAATTAATTAAAATATTATAAATTTAAGAAAAACCCCTATACTAACATACACACACACACACAAGCATACCATATATAAATTCAACGTGCCCAGGGGAAGATGTTTAGTTTCCCCATGCCTGACGGCAAAGGTGGGTTTTGACCTCACCTGATTCCTAAGAGGTCAATAAGGCATGTGCATAAGTGCACCAGTGTGCTTACTGTACCTGTCCTAATGTTTCCCTCTTATTAGTACCCATATTATGTATATAAACAACATTATATCTATGTATACTACCAATATGTACTTGACAAAATAAAATAAATAAATAAATGACATCTGTTCAAAATTGTTGATGAAACAGTTCACTGCTGCAGGAAGATTGCCACACTTAGTACAAACAATGACATGACAAAGCAACAACAATAATGCATTAGAATATCTGCAATACCAATTTCCTAAAACAGTAGCTAGTGGAACCATAAAATGGACAAAATAATAAAATAAAGAAGCTAAAATATTCTAGGACTTTGGAATTTAAACAGATGTTTAACACCCCAGACTTATAATTGTCAGTAAGAAAACAATGTCTGGATAGTGGACCTGGCAGTACCAAAAGACAGCAGAAGAAAAGAGGAGGAACTAGAGAATATAATAATCTGGAAATAGAGGTAGAATGAAAAAACAAAACAAAACAGAGCTTCTGTAACAATTAAAGGTTTGCACTTCTGTGAAGTAGTAGCCTGAGACAAAAATAAAGGAGGAGAAATGCAAAAACTATAGAAAATTAGAAAATAATAAAATAAAATTAGATTATAATAAATTGCAGAAAAATGTAAAAGTTGTATAACATTTAAAAAACAAAATTAAACTTATCTAAATAAAACAGTAATATATAGTCAATACTGATACTGGAAATTCTTATATAAAATAATGTTTAGGTTCTATGATTTATCACAAAATATTACTGTAAATTAACACATACTTACAATCATATAATTTATTATTGAAATTTAAATGACAATTCTGGGCCATTTTTGGTGAGAAAGCATTAATATATATTTCACTCATCAGACAAGTAATTCAAAGATCTTTTTAAAAAAATTATAATATCCCTAGAACATATATAAGCAACTGTAACTGTTTATAAGTGAAGCTGAAACTGAGAATTATTTTTGCAGAAGGGATTTGAACATGTACGGAAAATTAGTTTCCAGAATTCCATTTTGAGCTCATGGCTCCTTATGCTATAAATCAGAGGGTTTATGAGTGGTGGTACCACACTGTAGAACAAAGAAATCAAGAGAGCTGATGTTGATGGAGAACTGTGTGTAGGCCTCAGGTATGCAAACATACCACTAACAATAAACAGACAAATGACTGTAAGATGAGGCAAACAAGTAGAGAAGGCTTTTTGCTTTCCTTGAGTAGATGGGATTTTCAAAACTTCTCTAAAAATCTTAACATATGAAAAAACAATCAGAGCAAAAAGAATGAATCCTATACAAGAACCAAAGATAAGTGCCTTTTCTTCTACAATGTAAGAGTCAGAGCAAGAGATCTTGAGCAATTGAGGAATTTCACAGAAAAACTGATTGATAATTCTGGAACAGAACTCCACTGTAGATAAATTTCCAATATAGAGAGCTGAGTAGAAAAGGCCACCCATCCATGCAATGGTTATCATTTGGATGCAAACTTTTTTGTTCATTACCATCTCGTAGTGTAAAGGATTGCAGATGGCTACATAACGATCATATGCCATGACAACTAGGAGAAAGAGATGAGACATTACAAAGAAAACAAAGAAGAAAACTTGACAGAAACATCCAGAGTTAGAAATAGTTTCGGTGTTCATCAAAGAATTCAGCATGGACTTGGGAACTGTGACAGAGATGGAGCCAAGATCTTGGAAGGATAAATTTGCTAGGAAAAAATACATGGGTGAGTGAAGTTGGTGGCTATAAAGAATGATAGTAATGATAATGAGATTCTCAATGAGAGCCACCAAATAAATTACAAAAAAAGTGATGATATGAAGTATTCGTAGCTCTTCAGTGTCAGAGAATCCGTGCAGAAGGAATTCACCAACTCTTGATTGGTTTTCCATAGTGCTGTTCCTGCTGTGCTGTCTATGGAAAGAGCTCAACAATCACACTCCTTTCCATGATTCAAGGCAGACTGAAATATTTTGAAAACCGTATTGTTCATCTTTGCAGTGTAAGAGAGAAGGAAACAAAGCTTTATCTATAGACTGTTTGCAATTATCCTCAAGGGGAGTCATTTTGCAGAAACCTAGTTTGGTTCAGGAGCCCTGAGGTATATTATTCATTTTATTAATTCAATTTCTCTGCTGCCTTTCTCCTGAGATACAGGATGGGGCATTTTAGTTATATAAGAAGAAGTTTGGGCTTTTTATTTACACTGGACTTAATCCAAAGACAAAAGAAGAAAAATTGGTTTTGGGGTTTAATTTATTATTTAATTATTTAATTTTAATTATTTTAAATTAATTATAGTTAGTTATAGTTATAATTAATTAGTTTAATTATTTAATTTTAATTGTTTCATTGTTTATTCCCATGGATAATAGGCCCTGAATACAACACAACCTGTTCAGGCATTCTAAATGAAACTGGTAACTGTCTTTAGGTGCCATTGATGCAGTGAAGGTCTACCAAAATTTTTACTACCACACAGTGGGTATAGCTTATGCAGGACGTCCTGCATTTTATTTCAACATCTTTCAGTAAAATTGGGTGCTCTGGGATGGAGCTCCATTTTTGCTACCCCACTGCATTCCCCTCTGTCCGGGCAGTAGCCCACCCCTGCATTGATGGAGCAATGCTATATGTTTTTCTTGGAATATGTAGGCCATCTAGTCAAAAACACCATTCAAGCAGGAGACCCTACACCATTTCTGACACATAGCAGTCCAATCTCTTCTTGAATGTCTCAAGTGATGAAGTTCTGAGGCACTGGTTGATTGTTCTCACTGTCAGAAAAGTTCTCTTTATTCCTAGGTTGAATCTCTTCTTGATCAGTTTCCATCCATTATTCCTTGTCTGGCCTTCAGGTGCTTTGGAAAATAGCTTGGCCCCCTCCTCTCTGTGTCAACCCTTCAAATATTGAAACACTGCTACCATGTCTCCCCTGGTCCTTCTCTTTGCCAGACTAGCCATGCCATGTTCCTGTTTTTGTGAGTGGTCATGTCCCACTCAGTTGGTCATGGATTTTGAGGATCAGGAGACAGAAGAGCACTGGCATCGCAGGCCAGTGTTCTTGCCATCGGAGTCTGAGAGTGAGAGTGAGGAAGATTAGGGACTGAGGAACTAGCAGAGGCTGTAGCACCACCAGTTAGGGTATTGTCTGAGTCAGAGGACAATGGGGACTTTGAGAATCCCCTGTTAGATGCGTGAGTCAGAAGGATGAGATCCAGATATCAATATTTCTCAAGAAGGGTTCTAGACATTGATTAGATCTAGGGGACATTTAGCCACACCTTGTCAGTATATAAAGGAAAGGCTGATGGGAGAAGAGGTGTGGCAAGCAATGTTCCCATTATGGAAGACAGTGTCCTGGATCTGAGAGACTTTTTCTGCCTACATGGATTTTGAACCTAGCTTTTTGTGTGAGCTGCAGAAGCCTGGGATATGAGTGTAGCCTGGGTTATGACTAACTGGCGAGCGCCCCGGTCTATGTTATCTCTTTGCTAATTGGAGAACTGCTGCCAACATGAATTTCCTTGCGACTACCAAAATTATTACTACCATACTGTGGACATGGCATATGCAGGAAGCCCTGCGTTTTCTTTCAACATCTTTCAGTGCAAAGTGGGTGCTCTGAGGTGGAGCTCCATTTTTGCTATTCCACTGTGTTTTCCCCCATCCAGGCAGTAGCCTACCCCTGCACCTAAAGCCATATCATTCTTTTTTTTCTTTTATGTTCACTCATATGTATTTTAGGAGGTTTTCATCTTTAGTTTCATGGAACACTACAGCAACTCCACCTCCACATTTATGGGGTCTGATTCTTTGAAAAATTGGTATCCTTCTATCAGTATCTTCCAGTCATGGATTTGTCCCATCAAGTTTCTGTTATTCCAACTATATCATATCTACCTTTGTGTATTAATAGTTCAAGTTCATCTTGCTTGTTCCCCGGACTGTGCATTTGTGTATAGGCATGTGAATTCTTTATGCCAGACTCTTGGCTTCCTTTGTCTACTACTTAGTGTTTGAATTTGTCTCCCTTCCCATCCCTTTGTTATTTGCCTTGCTTTCTAGGGGTTTTATTTATTTATTGGACTTGTATGCCACCCCTCTCTGTGGAATTAGGACCTGGATATCCTAAAGACTCAATTTTAATTTAAAGCCCTCATGATAAGTTGAGCCAATTGTTTTCTGAAAACATTCTTCCCATTCTTTGTGAAGTGCAACCCATAACTTGCCAAAAGTCCATCTTGTGGAGAGGCCCTGGTCCGTCTTGTAGTACAGGAATCCAAATATTGTTTTGGTGACACCAAACCTTTAAGAGTGGTTCAACTATTTGCCTAGTCTTTATTGCAATTTTTTGGGGCCAATGTGGAAATACTATGTATGTATGTATGTATGTATGTATGTATGTATGTATGTATGTAAGTTTGTGTGTATGTATAGGAGAGAGATGGATTAATCTCTATTTCCCAATAGATTTTATATTTAAAATGGAAGTAAATATAGTAAATATCTTGTGCTACAATTAAAACAACGTGAAAGAAATATCTAGTCTTTGTTCTTTGGATAAAAACCAGTATAAACAACAAATCCAAGCACCTAATGTACCTAACTATGATTTTACAAAATTAGTCCCTTGAGCATAATTATAAGTATCCCATAGATGAAACTATGTTTCTTTCTCTCTCAAATAGCTAGATCAGAGAAAATTGCTCCAGTATACCTTGAATACTGGTGTGTGGAAAAGAGTCTAATTCAGTGTTAGTTCCACAGAATGCAAAGCCTGAGGAGTACAATGGAAAATCAGACAAGAGTTGATGGATTCTTTTTGCACGGATTCCCTGACACTGAGAAACTTCGGATATTTCATGTTATAATTTTTTTAGTAATTTATTTGGTGGTCCTCATTGAAAACTTGATTATCATCACTGTCGTTCTTTCTAGCTATCAACTTCACTCACCCATGTATTTTTTTCTAGCCAACTTATCTTTCCAAGATCTTGGCTCCATCTCTGTCACAGTTCCCAAGTCTATGTTGAATTCTTTGATGAACACTGAAGCTATTTCTTATGCTGGGTGTTTCTGTCAAGTTTTTTTCTTCGATTTTTTTGTGATATCTCATCTCTTCCTCCTTGTTGTCATGGCATATGATCGTTATGTAGCAATTTGCAAGCCATTACATTATGAAACAGTAATGAACAAAAGAGCTTGCATCCAAATGGTAACTAGTACCTTGATTAGTGGTCTTTTTTTTTCAATACTCTATACAGGAAATTTACTCACATTGGATTTCTGTTCCAGAATCATCAATCAGTTCTTCTGTGAAATCCCACCATTGCTCAAGATCTCTTGCTCTGACTCTTACATTGCAGAAGAATTGGCACTTATCTTTGGTTCTTGTGTAGGGTTCATTCTATTTGTTCTAATTGTGTTTTCATATGTTAAGATTTTCAGAGTAGTTTTGCAAATCCCCACTATCCAAGGGAAGCAAAAGGCCTTCTCTACTTGTTTACCCCATCTTATAGTCATTTGTCTATATATGGCAAGTGCTAGCCTTGCTTATTTCAGTCCAACCTCTAGCTCTTCTTCAGCATTAGATCCAGTTATCTCAATATTTTACTGTGTGGTACCACCAATCATGAATCCACTGATCTACAGCATGAGAAATAGTGAACTCAAAATGGCCTTCTGGAAGCTATTTCTCAATATCTGTCCACATTCCTTATGCAAAAATAATTCTCAAATTTAGCTTCCCTGATAAACAGTTCCAGTTGCCTATACATTTTTAGGAGTATTTACATTCCATGTCCAGTGGGTGAACTGAATGTTTTTGCTCGCTCAGAAATAAATATTATTTCATTGTCCAGGAATCATCCCTCAGAATTGCCATTAAAATCTCAGTGATAATATTTCCCATTATACGTACATTTAATGTAAATTAATGTTTTATTATACAGCATATTACATAAAAACATTGTTTTTTGATGTAATATCATGATTTACTTTGTTGTCTGTATGTTATTATTTTATTTATATAATAATCATTTTGAGTTAAAAAAGCTATGCATGTATTATATTTGATTCTAAATTTTAAATGATATAGTTCATGTATTTAAATATGATTCCATAGTATGATTATTATTTTGGTTTTTTCACATTCTTACCTCCTTTGTAAGGTCTCAGCAGAGAAATATGTTTCTTATGGCAGAACATTTGTGCTCTTAATTTTGGGTGCTTATATTTTAAACATTTTATCTCTGTATTTTTAAGTGGTAGTTTCTGAATTTAATGTATCGAGAAAACTTTTTAGTTTGAGTTTTCAGATAAGCAGTAAGCCTGACCAAAGTCAAGTATAGCACTACTTAGGAGCACTACTCAAGTTAGCCCGAGGATACAGATAAGCCAAGTGCTTCAATGACCCACTAAAAGAAGGCAGATTCCCAGCTGTCTGCAAGGAATATAAATCCCTCCATTCCCCAACATACTGTCAGAGCTGAAGAAGTTTTTTGTATGAGAAGCAAAACCCTGCTCTTTTGCAAAGTTTATTCCTGAACTTCATATGAAGGATCAAGCAAACATATCTTATATTATAAAACATAGCATGCAAGTTATTCCAAGGACCTACTGCACTGATAAGCAAAACCATGGAAAGAATAATTAAAATCTTGAACCAGAGGCCTTGAAACTTGGCAACTTTAAGACTTGTAGACTTCAACTGGCTGGAGAATTCTGGAAGTTGAAGTCCTCCCAGTGTGGAGGTATCCTGACATTAAGCAAAGTCTCCAGTGAACAGCCATTCCGGAGATTTATCTACTGAAGGGGCTGAGCAGCAATGTCCAAAATGGATAATGGACAATGGGATTGATTATTTCCCAAAAGGGGGCATACTTTGATATGGGCAACTATCACACTTTTTTCCTCAGACTTTGCTTTGTTTCTGGTGCATTCAATTCTGATTTCAGTAAAGTTCACTATACACTTCCGGGTCTGTTTAGACCTGGAGTAAAAAAAAGGTTGGTTTTAGCTACCAGGAGTGGGGGGGTTTTGAATTTATTTTTGCTGGTGTACTGATTTGAACATTCCTGATCATAAGGAAATGAAAAATGAAATGAAAAAAATTAAAGAAAGAATAAAATGGAAAAGGGAATTAAAAGGGGATACAAAAAAATAAAAAAGAAAAGGTTTCGGTTCAAAGTTCTGCTAAGATTAAAGAAATTGGAGTTTGAGAAGGGTTGATTGAGCTTGGAATATTGTTTTGTTTGCTCTTTTTTAACTTTATTTTTTCTATTTAGATATATGAATTTAGGAATTGCTGATCTGTTTTAATAAAGTTAGATGTGTTGATTATAATAAGATATGTAGTAGGTGATACTGATTTGGATTAATGGATAAATGGAATTGAATTTAGAATTGTTGGGAAGATTAATTATATTAATGATTTTTAATTGATTGAAAATAAAGAATATTTAGATTTTTTCCCCTTTTTTTCTTGTCTCAATTTGACTGAAATTTAAGATTAATAATTAAGTAAGAAATGTAGATAAGTATTAACTGGCTAAATGTTAGAAGAGCTGAAATAATTTTTAAACTTTGGATTAGGTAAATGTACTATTTAGAGGGGGGGAGAAGTCTGAAATTTGTATATGTTTATGTTTTGTTTTTAATTTTCTTTTCTTAACATTTGATTAGCTATACAAGGTTTTCTTGGTTTATAGAAAAATGTATAAAGAAAGTAGGAAGCACTTTGGCATAATGGTAAATAAGTTAGAAATATAATTGGTGTACTTTTTGAAGGAATATTAAGGAGAAAATTTAATTAAAAGAAAAGTATGTACCTGGATGACAACATTAGAAAAAAATGTTTGCAACTTTTTTAATGATTGATATTAGTTAGTAACAAAATATTGCATTTTATTCATGGAAAATTATATGGTACACTGTATTGTTTGAATGTATGTTGAGAGAAAAATTTAAAAATATTTACACCCTCCCCAAAAAAGTCCTTCTTTCCTCTGTCCCTCCATTAATTTCATTCTTCCTTCCTTCCTTCCCTCCTTCCTTCCCTCCTTCCTTCCTTTTCTCTCCATTCCTCCTTCCTTTCTTCCCTCCCTCCCTTCTTCCTTCCTCTCCACTTCTCTCTTCCCTCTACCTTTTTTCCTTCTCTTCCCTTCTCTCTCATATGTTCCTTTTTCTTCACCCTCATTTTTCCCTCAATCATTTTCTCAGTTTTCTCTTTCTTTTTCCCCCTCTCTTGCTTTCTTTCTCTCTCACTCTTTCCCTCTTGATTGCTTTCTCTCTCTCTCTCTCTCTTGCTTGTTTTCTCTCTTTCTCTCTCTCTTTTCTCTCTCTCTCTTTCTCTCCCTCTTTCTTTCTTTCTCTGTCTGTTGCTCTCTCTCACTTGCTTGCTTTCTCTCTCTCTCTCTCTTGGAGAGAGAGTCTGGAAGTATAGCTGATAGACAGGTGTATAAAATGAGACAGACGGAGGCAAAACAGATAATATATGCTGCTAAAGCCTCAAAAAAGGAAGAAATTGTCAAATCTGTAAAGAAGGGGGATAAAATCTTCAGATATATTAGTGATAGGAAAAAGAAAAATTGCAGCATCACGAAGCTTAGTACTGGGAATAATACATACATTGATAGGAATAAGGAAATTGCTGACCATTTCAATAGCTACATCTGTTCAGTTTTCTCAAAAGACACCTTACAATATAATACTATAGATGGATATAGCATTGCTTCCAGCTGTATGGATTCAGCTCCAGTGATCTTACAGGCCGATGTCTTAGAAGAACTTGAACAATTAAAGATAAATAAGGCAATGGTTCCAGATGGCATCCATCCCAGGGTTCTTAAAGAACTCAGATTTGTCATTGCTACTCCCCTGACTAATTTGTTTAACCAATTCCTGTTAACAGGAGATGTTCCTGAGGATTGGAGAATGGCCAGTGTTGTGCCTATCCACAAGAAGGGCAGTAGAGAAGAAGCTGGTAACTACAGGCCAGTTAGCTTGACATCAGTTATAGTTAAAATGATGGAGACTCTACTCAAAAAGAGGGTAAATCACCACCTAAAAAACAATAACTTATTGGACCCAAATCAGCATGGCTTTACTGAAGGCAAATCATGTCAGACTAATCTCATTTATTTCTTTGACTATGTCACAAAGGTGTTGGATAAAGGTTGTGTCGTGGATATTGCCTATCTGGACTTCAGCAAAGCCTTTGATATGGTTCCACATAAAGAGCTGTTAGATAAGTTAGTGAAGATTGGATTTAATCCTTGGATAGTTCAGTGGATTTACAGCTGACTGAAGCGTAGACATCAGAGAGTTGTTAATGGTGAGTATTTTGAGCAGAGACTGGTTACAAGCAGTGTGCCACAAGGGTCAGCTCTGGGTCCTATTCTTTTTAATATGTTTGTGAGTGGCATAGGTGAAGGTTTGGTAGGGAAGGTTTACCTATTTGCCGATGACTCTAAAGTGTGCAATAGGGTTAATATTCCTGGAGGTATCTGTAATATGGCAAATTATTTAGCTTTACTAGATAAGTAGTCAAAGCAATGGAAACTGCAGTTTAATGTTTCCAAATGTAAAATAATGCACTGTAATCCTCAATCTGAATATTGTATTGGCAGTTCTGTGTTAGCAAAAACTTCAAAAGAGAAGGATTTAGGGGTAGTGATTTCTGACAGTCTCAAAATGGGTGAACAATGTGGTTGGAAAAGCAAGTAGGATGCTTAGCTGCCTAGCTAGAGGTATAACAAGCAGGACAAGTGAGATTGTGATCCTGCTATATAGAGCGCTGGTGAGACCACATTTGGGATACTGTGTTCAGTTGTGGAGACCTCACCTACAAAAAGATATTGACAAAATTGAACGGGTCAAAATACGGGCTACAAGAATGGTGGAAGGTCTTAAGCATAAAACTTTTCAGGAAAGACTTAATGAACTCAATCTGTATAGTCTGGAGGACAGAAGGAAAAGGGAGGACATGATCAAAATATTTAAATATGTTAAAGGGTTAAATAAGGTTCAGTAGAGAAGTGTTTTTAATAGGAAAGTGAACACAAGAACAAGGGGTCACAATCTGAAGTTAGCTGGGGGAAAGATCAAAAGCAACATGAGAAAATATTATTTTACTGAAAGCAGACGTGGTTGGTAAATCCACAGTAACTGAATTTAAACATGCCTGGGATAAACATATATCCATCCTAAGATAAAATACAGGAAATAGTATAAGGGCAGACTAGATGGACCATGAGGTCTTTTTCTGCCATCAATCTTCTATGATTCTATGTTTCTATGAATACAAGTGATGGGGGTGGTGTAAGGAATGCTGCAAAAATGACAGAGGCAGTGACAGGGCTCAGCTGCAAAAAGGAGAGGTGTAGTGATACAAAGATAACTGCCACCATGGATCAGATGCCTTAAGCAATGACCAACTATTCCAGCCTCACAATCAATTGTTTTAGGGCAAGGAATGACTGGGTGGAGACCCTTAGTCTATGCCAGGGGAAGGCAAAGTTGGCTCTTCTATGACATGTGGACTTCAACTCCCAGAATTCCCCAGCTAGCATGATTGGCTCAGGAATTCTGGGAGTTGAAGTCCACAAGTCATAGAAGAGCCAACTTTGCCTACCCCTGGTCTAGGCTAACACATAACTGATGATGGGGTGAGACCAGCCAGGAGGAAGAGGGCATGATTCACCTTGTTAAAGCATGCTGGGAGATGGAAGCTCCCAGCGCTGACTTTGCATATTTACAGACTGCTGTTTTGCTGGTGGTAGAAGTCATTGTGTGTCAGAGTCTGGCAAAGTAAAGCCAGTTAGTCTACAAGTATGTGGCATTTTCATACTGGTTTAGGTCCAGAACTTAGACCTCTGAGAGTCAATTTCCTTTGGCATTAATGAAACACACATCTAAAACTCACAATAATACAATGATATTTTCAAACTAAGACAGAAAGGAATATAGACATTCTTAAACATTGTAAATATTGGACATCACTTCTACCAACTCTGAAGAGAGGGATATGGAATTATGGTCTAATGAAAGGAACTGGCAAGGATTGTCTTCTCAGAAAAGGGCACTAGTGGATGGACATGAACACCAAGTCCACCGTTTTGAGAATGGCAAAGATCTCTCTGGGATAGCCCTTTTGTGATGGTATCTACAGGAGTTTCTCCAAAGCCCAAAGATGCCCACACTAGATTTGAAACTTTTAGAGGTGTTGAGAGGAAGAGTGTGTTGGATCTCCACCTCATGCAAGTGATCTGAAGGTAGACTTTCAAACTAGTAAGAGAAATAACCAATCTCCTCCACATATGAGGGAGACAAATGATAGGGTACCATGAAATACAACAACTAAGTATAATTTTAAAAAATCGTAAGATCAAATATTACGAAGAATATTGGATGTTAAGGAAATTAAAATAAGATGAAACCAGAGCTATAGCTAAGAACTTAAATACCGTATTTCTTTCCAGCTTTAAATGACAGTAGAGCTAAAGTGGCAACTTGAGTAACCATAAGTAAAAACACATCTGTAAAAAATAGTCCAATTGTTCAAAATCAAAGCCATTCAGTTTATTAATATATAATTATTGAACAATCCTGGCTGGGTGGTAGAATCTCTTCAGCCACGGCTGATTTGATGTAAGGAAGGAAGGCTGGAAATAATGCACAATATATTTGAGGGAATACCAGAACTGCTAGGGCTGCAGTATACATGGAAAAATCAATTTTAATCTCTAGAGGGGAAGCCCTAATCTACCTGTGGTTGATTCTTTTCACACTTAAAGTAATGAAAATGTTTAGTAGTAGCAGGAATTCAGACTTCTTGTTAATAAAGCTTCTGACTTTGATTAGTTTGCATTTGAGATTGGTTTTGTATTTGAAATTGGTTATGGATTGGATTGAGGAAATAATAATAATAATAATAATAATAATAATAATAATAATAATAATAATAATAATTTATTAGATTTGTATGCCGCCCTTCTCTGAAGACTCGGGGCGGCATACAAATAAGTAAGGGGTGCGCTTTCCTATTCTTGGAGCATGGGATGTTGATTTGTTGTTGGGGGATGGTGGGTTGGAAGATGTAGGATGGATTGTGGGTCTTGATTTTGATATGTTCAGCATGGTAATCTATTTATAAGTTTGTTTCACCAAGATCCAGTCATCTCTTAAGTTCTGCATGGAGTTCATGGCAGCAGATACGTTGTAGAAGTGATAGGTCTGGTCTGGATCTAAGTTTATTGTAATTGGTATTGTTTCTGGCAATGGAGTTTATGGTCTGGATGAATTGTCATTTAGTGGGCTGGTTTTTGCATACCACTCTGCAGAATTTGGGGGCCACTGAGCTGTCACTATATCTGTGCTGAGGGTCATCTCTGGAAAATTCAATGATATCTTAAGGGGCAATGGTTTGTGTATGGTAGCTGTGGATGATGTTTTGTACCTTTGCTATGTCAGACTCATCATTTTCTTCTAAACCAAAAAGGATTGCATTCTGATGTTTTTGTTCACACTCCATGGCATATTTAACTTGGGCTTGCTGTTAACATATCTGTTTCCCAGCTGTGTTGCACAGCCCTGCTTGTATTGCTCGAGGTGGTAGCTGGGCTGGTGGTAGATTTCCTCAGATTTATGGTCCAGGGGGACTTCAACCTGCCATCGCTCAACGATTCCTTGGATGCAGTGCAGGAGTTCATGGCTTCCATGACAACCATGGACTTGACCCAAGTAATTCAGGGTCCGACTCATGGGGGGTACACTCAACGTAGTGTTATACACATGACTTTGACATACAGCATGGAGGAGAACTAATGGAATACAATATTGTAATTATAAAATCAAGATCTGAAGGTCTGTTAGAAATGTGCCTATATTTTCAGTTAGAAAATATAACAATAAAAATATCAAATGAAGGTACATTATTAAATATTTGTTTGAACTTTCTATAAACATCTTTTTCTCATATATTTCTTTTAAAATAATAATAATAATAATAATAATAATAATAATAATAATAATAATAATAATAATTTATTAGATTTGTATGCCGCCCCTCTCCGAAGACTCGGGCCAGCTCAAAACAGGATATAAACAGTATTATACAGGTACAAATCTAACATAAAAAAAAATAGATGTAGTATAATTCAATTACATTTTATTAATTGACACAATTAAATTGTGTTTGGTCTAAGAATTACATCTAAAACTGAAATAGCAGATGAAAGTGTTCATTTATTAGTTGTTTTTAAAAAATGCTCTCAGGCTAAAAAATCTAAAAAGAGCAACTTTGATGTCCTTATTTCTCATGCTGTAGATTAATGGATTTAGCATGGAAGGGACAACAGAATACATTATTGTAACCACAAAATCAGCATATGAAGGATTGTCACTTACGGGCCATAGATAAGCAAAGTAGGCAGTAAACAAAAATATGGAAAACACTGTGAGATGTGGTAAGCAGGTGGAAAAGGCCTTTTTCCTTCCATGAACTGAAGGAATTTTTAGAACAGCAGCAAAAATCTTCACATAGGTAATGACAATAAAAACAAAACAACCAAATCCTAATGTAGAACTGAACATTACAACTCCAATTTCACTTATGTATGATCCAGAGCAGGCAATCTTAAGTAAATGTGGGATTTCACAGTAAAACTGATTGATAATATTAGAGCAAAAAGGAATAATGAAAGTTTCAACAGTGTTCATTACAGAATTGAGAAAGCTGGCAATCCACACACAGCTTATCATTTTGGTGCAGGCTGCCCTGTTCATTATTATTTCATATTGTAAAGGATTGCAGATGGCAACATACCGATCATAGGCCATGAGAGTCAGGACAGCAATATCAGAGCCCAGAAAGAAAACAAACAAGAGGAGTTGAGTAACACATCCTGAGTAACAAATGTGTCTTGTATTTGTAAGGGAATTAAAAATGGCTTTAGGAATAATGACTGAAACTGAACCAATGTCTTGTATAGCTAAGTTCATCAGGAAGAAATACATGGGGATGTGAAGGCGGTGGTCAGATACAACTGCAATGATGATTAGAAGATTTCCTGATAATGTCATTAAATACAGTATCAGTAATAAAGCTATATATATAATCTGTAGCTCCCAAATCTTTGAAAATTCCAAAAGAAGAAAATCAGATGTGTAATTATGCATTTTTAATTGTGAGCATGTCATCCCTAGAAAAAAGATAAAAGCAATTAAATATGCATTTGAAAAAAAAATATCTATAGGGTCTGTTCAACATTCAATAAATGTCCATTATATTTCTGAGGGATGAGTAATGAAATAGACAATTGTTTTAAAAAATTAAGTTTGATGGCATTCAATATTGTGATTGCCAAAATTTGGATTTAACCCTGCTGTTCTGTTCTACAACACGAAATCGAAGTTTGAGATCCTGTAAAAAATGTCCCCTGCATTTCTGAAACTTGAAATTTCATGACTTTTCATCATTTCAGGGGTTCTCTCTATGAGATTTTTTTTGGGGGGGGTGCGGGGCTTAGTTTTTGCTGGGCAAAAATGTCACACTTGTACTGTTTACGAGTCTGTGTGACTCGCATCAAAAAATCTTTATTTTAAGTGCTTATATTTGGTCAATTTGAAAACTTCTTTCCCTTGTAAACTAGGTTGGACATTTCTGCACACAATGAAATGAAAATTGAAATAAAAAATAATGCTTATTGGTTTATTTTGTTCACAAAAGCCCTCCCACCCACTTTTTTGTGATTTTGTTTTCAATTTATAGACAGTTTAGCCTGCAAAATGTGTACAATTTTGCTAAATTTGGTGTGGGATTACTAGTTTGAACATTCTTAATCATAATAAAAATATAAATGAACTGAACAAAATGATGCTTATTGGTTTTTTAAAATCAGAAATAAGCCCCCCCCCCCAGCTGCTTGCAACCATTTTCACTTTACCTTATTTTTAGGCTCCAAATCCAGAATATTTTTAATATTTTAGGCATTCATGTACCCAATTTAACATTGCTGATCATCATAAAAATATTTTTTCGGGGTGGGGTGAGAGGTGGGGGCTAACTTTTTTCTGGGCAAAAAAATAACCTCACGTTGAGTCTGTTTCTGGTCGTATACAACCCGGACCAAATATATATATTTTTAGGTACTTAAATTTGGTCTTTTTGAAAACGTTTTTCACTGGAAAACTAGTT
Organism: Erythrolamprus reginae; assembly: GCF_031021105.1. Taxonomy (NCBI): domain Eukaryota; kingdom Metazoa; phylum Chordata; class Lepidosauria; order Squamata; family Dipsadidae; genus Erythrolamprus; species Erythrolamprus reginae. The sequence continues at coordinate 197,727 of NW_027248471.1, read as the reverse complement.
TGAACATTTTTGAACTTAAAATTTTTTTGATGCTTATATTTTTAATTTGATCAAAATGCCCCCCCCCCCAATTTTTTGAGCATTTTGTGTCAGTTTATATTTTTTTTAGGCTACAAATCTCTAAGGAATTTTCCCCTCAAAGTTTTGATACACTAAATTAAACATTCCTGGTCATAAGAAAAATAGAAAGGAACTGGAAAAAAAAGATGCTTATTTGTTTATTTTGGTCACAAAAGGGCCACCCCCTTTGGCCTTGCTGTGTGCCATTAATTTCACTTTTTATATAGATTTGGCTAGAAATATTAGGAATATTCTTTTGAAAAGCAAGCACATGGTAACTAGATAACTAATTTTATGAAAGAAATCCTTTTTATTAAAACAAGTATGTAAATTTGAAATTAACAGCATAATTTCTATATAATATAATGAGCCGGGGTGGCGGAGTGCTGTACTGCAGGCCACTGAAGGCGGAGTGCTGTACTGCAGGCCACTGAAGCTGACTGTAGATCTGTAGGTCAGTGATTCAAATCTCATCACCGGCTCAAGGTTGATTCAGCCTTCCATCCTTCCGAGGTGGGTAAAATGAGGACCCGGATTGTGGGGGCAATATGCTGGTTCTGTAAAAAGTGCTATTGCTAACATGTTGTAAGTCACCCTGAGTCTAAGGAGAAGGGTGGCATAAAAATTGAATAAATGAATGAATGAATGAATGAATGAATGAATGAATGAATGAATGAATGAATAAATAAATAAATAAATAAATAAATAAACAAACAAACACAGCGGGGGGGACATTTATGTGCAAAATAAAGAAATAAGCATCAATGTTTTCAGTTCAATTTTCATTTATTATGTTCAGAAATGTCCAGACTGGTAATTCAATGACAAAGTTATTGAAAATATTTGGAATTAGGGGCCTAGAAAAATTTATAAAGTGACATGCTTGAAAAAATGGGGGGGGGCGGCCCTTTTATGAGGAAAATAAACAAAAAAGCATCATTTTTTTCAGTTCAATTTTCATATCATTATGTTCGGAAATGTTCAAACTAGTAATCTGACACCAAATTTAATAAAATTGTACGTTGTTTGCAGGCAAAACTATCTATAAATTGAAATAAAAATCACAAAAAGGGGGGTGGGCTTTTATGAGCAAAATAAACCAATAAGCATTATTTTTTTAAATTTCAATTTTCATTTCATTGTGTGCAGAAATGTTCAACCTAGTTTCCAAGGGAAAGAAGTTTTCAAATTGACCAAATATAAGCACTTAAATAAAGAATTGTCGGTGCGAGTCACACAGACTCGTAAACAGTACAAGTGTATAGTGGTTTTGAACAGAGCAGCAGGGTTAAATCACTATTACTTGTATTGTAGCAATATTATAGTAGTCTATCTCTGAATCAATTCTGGGAAATGTTCTTTCACCATCAGTTGAATGTTTCCTGTCTATTTCTGTTACCAGATTTCATTATAGTATATAATACAACTTTCTGTTTAAAAAACAAAAAATAATTTTAGAAGTTCAAAGATCGAAATGTATAAAAAGGGAAATTGGGAGAACCATTCATCTATTTAAAATTCCTATGTTTTTTCAGCCATATTGAGATATTTTAAACTTCTTGTTTTCTATAATGTTGTGATTTATACAGTAATGGTTTCACAAGCATCTTTTTCCTTTTCTCAGCTGCTTTTTCAGAGCCCCATAAAAATTATATCTGATCTGATGCAAATCATTCTTTGAATTAGTTATTTAGTCAATTACATTTTCAGTAAATAAGATAATAATGTCTGAATCAGTTCACATCCATTGATTTGTAGCTTGAGTAAAAGAAAAGACACTGAATGTTTTAATTAATAAGGGTGATGTTCAGTTTTTAAATTTTGTTGATTGTCTGCTATGCTAATTAGAAACAATTTCAAGGGAGGCAATGCTCATTATTTTATTTTTAACTATTCAATTGTCTTATTAAGATCTACTTATATTACTTTCATTTCATTTCGAAAGTAAAACTGTCTGAAAAATAATGATATAAAATGGGAAACAAACTCTGCACCAAGTGGAAGATCCAACAGGTTCCTAACAAACCTAGCAGACAACTTTGTTAGAGTAGAGAGGGAACAAGGGGATCAGCCATATTAGCCTTAATTCTCACTAAGAGAGATGAAATGATAGAAAGTGTTGAAGTGATCATAGAAACATAGAAGACTGACGGCAGAAAAAGACCTCATGGTCCATCTAGTCTGCCCTTATACTATTTCCTGTATTTTATCTTACAATGGATATATGTTTATCCCAGGCATGTTTAAATTCAGTTACTGTGGATTTACCAACCACGTCTGCTGGGAGTTGGTTCCAAGGATCATGCAATTTTGGAACTCAACATTATACAAACACAAACAGTAGAACAAAGTCAAACTAAAGTCTTGGACTAATTTCAATAAACTCAGAGAGAACTTTGGAAAGATTCCATGGATAAGAAACCTTAAGGGGAAAACAATTCAGGAAGCTTTGGAAATTTTGAAAACTGAGATTATAAAAGCCCAGACTAATTCAATACCAATGAAGAAGAAAAATAATAGATCAAAAAAGAAACAAACATGGCTGCATAAAGAACTCTCGGACAAATTGAAAGACAAAAAGGACAAGTATAAAATGTGGAAAGAAGGGGAAATAACTAAGGCAGAATACCAGCAAATAGCCCAAGCCTATAATGATGAAGTGAGGAAAGCTAAAGCTCACAATGAACAAAGGCTTGCAACAAGAGTAAAAAGTAACAGAAAAAGCTTCTTCCAACATATTAAAAACAAGAAAAAAGCCAAGGAAACAATTGGTCCATTGCATGGAGAAAACAGCAAGAAGGTGACAAGTAGCAGGGAGTAAGCAGAGCTAATCAATTTGTTTTGTGCATCTGTCTTTACTTAAAGGGAAAAAACAGCCCAACCTATCAAAAACATTATCACAAAAAACATATTAGAAACACAAGTTAAAATAGGGAAGAAAATGGTAAGGGAACACCTGTCCACCCTAGACGAATTCAAACCACCAAGACCAGATATATTACATCCCAAGGTTCTGAAGGAACTGGCAGACGAGATCTCAGAATCACTGAACTTTATCTTTCAAAGATCCAGGAGCAGCAGAGAATTGCTAGAGAACTGGAAAAGAGCTGATGTAGTTCCCATCTTCAAGAAAGGGAAAAAAACAGATTCAGGAAACTACAGACCTATCAGCCTGACCTCAAAAGGAAGCCGGAGTGGTGCAGCAGGTAGAGTGCTATACTGCAGGCCACTGAAGCTGACTGTAGATCTGTAGGTCAGCAATTCAAATCTCATCACCAGCTCAAGGTTGACTCAGCCTTCCATCCTTCCAAGGTGGGTAAAATGAGGACCCAGATTGTGGGGGCAATATGCTGGTTCTGTAAAAAGTGCTATTGCTAACATGTTGTAAGCTGCCCTGAGTCTAAGGAGAAGGGCGGCATAAAAATCAAACAAACACACACACACACACACACACACACACACACACATACTAGGGAAGATTTTGGAAAAGGTAACCAAGCAATGAATTGACAAACACCTATAAGCAATCAAAGTAATAACCAAAGGCCAACATGGATTTGTCAAAAACAGATTGTGCCAGACTAATCTTATAGTATTATTTGACAAAGTGACAAAATTAGTGGACCAGGGGAATGCTCTTAATGTGGTTTACTTGGACTTCAGTTAGACTTTTGACAAGTAGACCATAACCTACAATGGTGGAGTACCCCAAGGCTCTGTTTTAGGCCCTGTACTCTTCAATATCTTCATCAATTACTTGGACGAGGGATAGATGGGGAACCTATCAAATTTGCAGATGGCAGGAATAGCCAACACTCCAGAAGATAGGTGCAAAATACAGAAGGATCTTGACAAACCTGAAAAATGGGTGGTATCTAACAAAATGAAATTAAATAGTGAAAAAGTAAGATTCTACATTTAGCCAAGAAAAACAAAACACACAGGTACAGTATATGTGGTACATTGCTCAACAGTAGTAACTGTGAGAGGGATATTGGAGTCCTAGTGAACAACCATTTAAATATGAGCCAGCAGTGTACAGCAGCTGCTAAAAAAGCCAACACAGTTCTAGGCTGCATTAACAGAGGGATAGAATCAAGATCATGTGAAGTGTTAATACCACTTTATAAAGCCTTGGTAAGGTCACACTTGAAATACCACATTCAGTTTTGGTCACCTTGATGCAAAAAAGATATTGAGACTCTAGAAAAAGTGCAGAGAAGAGCGACAAAGACAATTAGGGGACTAGAGGCTAAAACATATGAAGAACGGTTGCAGTAGCTGGGCATGTCTAGTTTAATGAAAAGAAGTACCAGAGGAGACATAATAGCAATGTTTCTCAGGGGTTACCACAAAGAAGGAGTCAACCTATTCTCCAAAGCACCTGAGGGTAGAACAAGAAGCAATGGATGAAAACTAAACAAGGAGAGAAGTAACTTAGAACTAAGGAGAAGTTTTTAAGCAGATGTTGGATAACTATCTGTCTGAAGTAGTGTAGGGTTTCCTGCCTAAGCAGGGACTTGGATTAGAAGACCTCCAAGGTCCCTTCCAACTCTGTTGTTGTTGTTGTTGTTGTTGTTGTTGTTGTTGTTATTATTATTATTATTATTATTATTATTATTATTATTATTAAAATCCATTAAAATGTCTTATCTATTTAAATGGGATTGTAATTGTAAAGGGAAAGCAAAAAATCTTAGGGGTAAGGGAAGGTAATAACTCACCATCTTTATTCATGCAGTTTTCTTTATTTTCTCTTGTTCTTTTTCTCTGCAACTGTTGCTAACATTGTATACTGTAGAACCATGAATAGCATGTCATCCGATATGTCTAGCATTTTCTCCCAAATATAAGGTGTTAGAATCTATTGGAAATATAACGGAACTTCAGTGGATCAGAGATTTCCAAAACTCTGTGGGATGTTTCCCAAGGGTCTCTATTATTTTAAATGTAGAATTCTACAGGGGACAAATACTGATATCCTCATTTTACAAACCTGATGGCAGGAACGGATACATCAAAATAATCCACAAGTACAATTTTCTCATAATAAAAATTTAAAAGTGCTCAAAGATGTATTAATTTCTAATGGATTCGAAAGAAAAACAATTACAAACCTAATCAAAAAAGAGACATCCCCAAAAAATCAAGACCTAGAACAGGATAATGGCATCACCCTCCTCCCTTACATCAAAGGCACCACAGACAAAATTAGTAAAATTCTCCACAAACATAATATCAAACTTCATTTGTCACTAACCAAAAAATATCAAACATCCTAAGAAACCCAAAAGATAAAATCCAACTCGAAAACCAAGGAATCTATGAAATCCCTTGCAAAACCTGTGCAGTCACATACATTGGACAAACCAATCGAAGAGTGAGCGCACGCATTGCAGAACATAAGAATGCAGTCAAAAAAGAAGAAAAAACTTCCTCCCTTGTCCAGCACATTAAAAAAAACAGGACACGAAATTGACTTTGAAAAAACTAAATTACTTTATGTATGTATATAGAATGTATATTGAAGAATAATTATGGAAGCCGTAGAGATAGAAAGGCACCCCCTCAGCATGAACAGATGAGATGACACATCCCGACTGCCAGAGATTTGGAAACCAGCCTTAAACAAAAAAACATATCATAATCATCACCATGTCAATCCTTCAACTAAATGTGATTCCACCAACCAATCAAATCATTAAAACATAGTCACCCAATCTATTTGCTACATTCAAACCAAATCTCCACCCCCAACACTATATATAAGGAACAAATGGCAGTTGCAAACATTCTATATTTACAGCAGCACGAATCTTATAACTTCAGCCTGATGATGGTGAATGTGATTTCACCGAAACGTCGCATAGACACTCAAAATATTACACGGGGCAAAACCCGAACTCAGAACAATCTACATATATTTCTATTTCTATTTCTATTTCTATTTCTATTTCTATTATTTCTATTTCTATTTCTGTTTCTGTTTCTGTTTCTGTTTCTGTTTCTGTTTCTGTTTCTGTTTCTGTTTCTGTTTCTGTTTCTGTTTCTATTTCTATTTCTATTTCTATTATTTCTATTTCTATTTCAGGTAGAGTGGTACATCTACTTAAGAACTTAATTCGTTCCATGACCAGGTTCTTCAGTAGAAAAGTTTGTAAGCAATTTTTCCCATAGGAATCAATGTAAAAGCAAATTATGCGTTCAAACCCATTTGGAAAGAAATAAAAGCTCGGAATTTGGGTGGGAGGAGGAGGAAGAAGAAGAGGATGAGGACAATGACTGCCAAAGGAAGACGGCGAGTGAGGGGAATCAAAAAAATCCAAAACTTTAAGGCTTAAAAAAAAAAGAGGGACTCTGAGGTGGCAAGGAGGAGCAGGCGCCTCCCACACACCCAGCATGAGACTGCCTCCCATACACTGCATCAGAGAGAGAAACCCAGGTGGGGGAGAGGGGGGAACCTCAATCTCCTTTGACTGAAAGGCTGCAGCTGCTGCTGCTACCTGCTTCCTCTTCCTTTCCATGCTGAAGGGCTCCCGTCTTCTCTCGCTTGCTCACTTTGTAGCCAGCACCTTTCCTTCACTGTGGTGACTCCTTGGTTTGGCTTAGGTCGAGCTGATTCAGCCAGGGCGAAGCACCCCCTTTTGCCTTTCTGCACCCAGACAGTCTGGGAGGCAACCTCACGCTGTGTGTGGGGGAGGTAGCGCGAGGGATTCAACACAGCGAAGTGGTTTATTTCCTCTCCAAGCACCCAGAGAAAGGAAACCTAAGTGCCAAATCCCATTGCAACAATATCGCCAAAAAGGCTTCTAGAGTTGTTAACCTGATCCTACGTAGCTTCTGCTCCGGCAATCTCACACTACTCACAAGAGCCTACGAAACTTTTGCCAGACCCATCCTCGAATACAGCTCATCTGTCTGAAACCCATACCACATCTTGGACATCAACACCCTTGAAAACATCCAAAGAAATTTCACCAGAAGAGCTCTTCACTCCTCCACTCGAAACAGAATACCCTACGAAAATAGACTAACAATCCTGGGTCTAGAAAGCTTAGAACTACAGTGCCTAAAACATGATTTAAGTATTGCCCACAAGATCATATGCTGCAACATCCTACCGGTCAATGACTACTTCAGCTTCAACCACAACAACAAAAGAGCACGCAACAGATTTAAACTTAATATTTACCGCTCCAAACTTGACTGTAAAAAATATGACTTTAACAATCGAGTTGTCAAAGCGTGGAACTCATTACCGGACTCAATAGTGTCAACCCCTAATCCCCAACATTTCTCCCTTAGGCTATACACGACTGACCTCTCCAGGTACCTAAGAGGTCAGTAAGGGACGTACATAAGTGCACTAGTGTGCCTTTTGTCCCCTGTCCAATTGTCTTTCCTTTATCTCATATATACAGTAATACCTCGCCTTACAAATTTAATTGGTTCTGGGAGGAGGTTCGTAAGGTGAAAAGTTCGTAAGATGAAACAATGTTTCCCATAGGAATCAATGGAAAAGCCAATAATGCGTGCAAGCCCATTAGGAAAATCCAAAACATTAAGGCTTTTTTTAAAAAAGCGGGGGGGCAGACTAAGCTGAGGCGAACTGAGTGGAGGGACAGTGAGAGGTGGCAGTCCCAATGAAGAAAGGTGAAAAGAGCCTCTCTTGAGCTTCATGGGTCTTTCCCTCCTGTTTTTGCCCATCCCGTTCTGCTCATTTTCCCCACACCTTTCTCCTCTCTTGAACTCCATGAGTCCCTCCAGTTTTTGCCCATCCTGTCCTGCTCATCTTCCCCACACCTTTCTCCTCTTGAGCTCCATGAGTCCCTCCCATTTTTGCCCACCCTGTCCTGTTCATTTTCCCCACACCTTTCTCCTCTTGAGCTCGATAGTTCCCTCCCATTTTTGCCCACCCTGTCCTGCTCATCTTCCCCACACCTTTCTCCTCTTGAGCTCCATGAGTCCCTCCAGTTTTTGCCCACTCCGTTTTGCTCATTTTCCCCACACCTTTCTCCTCTTGAGCTCCATGAGTCCCTCCCGTTTTTGCCCACCCTGTCCTGCTCATTTTCCCCACACCTTTCTCCTCTCTTGATCTCCATGGGTCCCTCCCATTTTTGCCCACCCTATCCTGCTCATTTTCCCCACACCTTTCTCCTCTTGAGCTCCATGAATCTTTTCCCCATGCAGTTTGGAAGGGGGGAGTTTGTCACTGGGATTCAAAGCATCACTGGCAAAAATGAAGGGAATCGAGGAGCCTCAGGGAAATCCCAGCAGCTGCTCGGGTTCGTAAGGTGAAAATAGTTCAGAATAAGAGGCAAAAAAATCTTAAACACTGGGTTTGTATCATGAAATTTTGTATGAACAGGGGTTCGTAAGATGAGGTATCACTGTATATTTTCTTCCTTTCATATATCTTCTCTATTTTTACATATTATCTTTATATATATTACTTCACGTCTATTCTCTTCCATATGTATTGTGTATTGGACAAATGAATAAATAAAATAAAAAATAAAATAAAATAAAAAATGCTCCATTCAATCTGGGCTGCCTAGAGCAAAGGGGTCATTACTTTTCTCTGGGCACTGGCAGAGGATTATTCCCTCTCCAAGTGCCCAGAGAAAGGAAAATGCTTTGTTCGCTCTGACTACCAAAGCCTCCTTAAGAGCCAGCGAAAAGCACCTCTGGCAGCCCAGAAGAGCCCGAAATGGCCGGGTTTAAATAGGGAATGGTAGGAAACTGGCCGGACCTTCATGCTACTCTCAAATTTCATGGGAAATTTTTCCGGGCTCGGGTTCTTAAGTAGAAAATGGTCCTTATGAAGAGGCAAAAAAATCTTGAACATCTAGTTCTTACCTAAAAAAAGTTCTTAAGTAGAGGTGTTCTTAAATAGAGGTACCACTGTATATGTGATATATGTTATCTATGTTTTTGATGTGGAGTAAAAAAATAAAAAAATCTTTTACTAGGGTAAGGATAAATTGTTCAGAAACTTTGTCAAACATACATACATTCATTCATACATACATAAACACACGTATACACAAACACACATGTATGTATGTATAATATTAATTTATGTTGTATGCACAATGTACTATATACATTACACATTTCATTTAATTTTATACCTGTTGTTTCAAAATTATTTATGAAACTGAAAAAGTAACTTTTACCTGTTTAGTCGAAATCTCTTCAGGAAATGACTAGCATTTGACATCATCATCTGACTAATCACAATATTTTACTTTAAGGAAATATAAATGTTGAGAATACTAGTCTTATTTATTTGTCTCTATTTTAACTTTCCTATTGACATAAATTAATGCAGTTCCAGGTCTTTTCAAAAACAAATGAGCAGATAAATTTTGAAAGAGCAGCTTTGAGTTCTTTGTTTCTCATGCTGTAGATCAATGGATTTAGCATGGGTGGAATAATGGAATACAATATTGTAATTATAAAATCAAGATCTGATGGTTTGTTAGAAATGGGTCTTAGGTAAGCAAAAAAAACAGTAAATAAAAATATTGAAAAGACTGTGAGATGTGGTAGACAAGTAGAGATGGTCTTTTTCCTTCCATGAACTGAAGGAATTTTTAGAACAGCAGCAAATATCTTCACATAGGTAATGACAATAAAAACAAAACAACCAAATCCTAATGTAGAACTGAACATTACAACTCCAATTTCACTTATGTATGATCCAGAGCAGGCAATATTAAGCAAATGTGGGATTTCACAGTAAAACTGATTGATAATATTAGAGCAAAAAGGAATAATGAAAGTGTCAATAGTGTTCATTACAGAATTGAGAAAGCTGGCAATCCACACACAGCTTATCATTTTGGTGCAAGCTGCCCTGTTCATTATTATTTCATATCGTAAAGGATTGCAGATGGCAACATACCGATCATAGGCCATGAGTGTCAGGACAGCAATGTCAGAACCAACAAAAAAAATAAACATGAGGACTTGGGTAACACATCCTGAGTAATAAATGTGCCTTGTATTTGTAAGGGAATTAAAAATGGCTTTAGGAATAATGACTGAAACTGAACCAATGTCTTGTATAGCTAAGTTCATCAGGAAGAAATACATGGGGATGTGAAGGCGGTAGTCAGATACAACTGCAATGATGATTAGAAGATTCCCTGTTAATGTCATTAAATACAGTATCAGTAATAAAGCTACATATATAATCTGTAGCTCCCAAATCTTTGAGAATTCCAAAAGAAGAAAGTCAGATGTGAAATTATGCATTTTAAACTGTGATCATGTTATTCCTAGGAAAAAAGGAAAGAGCAATTAAATATGCATTTGAGGAAAAAATGAACAGGATATGTTCAATGTTCAATAAATGTCCATTAGATTTCTGAAGAATGAGAATTGAAACATAGACAAATGCTTTTTAATTCAGTTTGATTGCATTCAATATTCTGCTTGCCAAAATTTGGTTTTAAATAACTATTTCTTGCATTGTAGCAATACTATAGTAATATTATACTATTACAATACTATTTATGCATTTATTTATTGGACTTATATGCCCCCCATTTCAATAAAAAATACAACATATAAAACACTTCTAAATCCAATTAATAGAAATAATTCATTTAAAAAAATTTTTTTTAAAGCTAAACATTTAAGAAACCAGACATTCCAAAAACATACTAGAACATCCTACACATTCACTGGTCATTATAGTTGTCAGCAGTCTCTATTTCTAAATAGAGAAATTGCTGGGAAACTTTTTCTCTCTATCATTTGAATAGCTCTTGTCAATTTATTTTGCCAGAAATTCTGTTTTGTTTTCTTTTATGTTGTGATTTAAAATGGCTTTACAAACCATTTTCTTTTCAGTACTTAGCTATATAAAATGCATTTTCTACTGATGAAAATTTTGCTCCTTCTCCCAGGAAAAAAATGTAAAAATGAAAATGTGTTTTAAAGAACACACTAAAATGTGTTCCTTAAAAATTTGAAGGTCTGCAAATAAAATTTAATCCTCTGGATACTATCATTTAGAAAGTAAATTTTGAAGACTTCCTTCAATCCAATTTTTTGTAGGCTGCTTATAGAGTTAACAATTAATATTAAGAGACCCATATAAATTCAATCTGATCTAATTCAAATCATCCTTTAAATCAGTCATTTAGTCAATTACATTCATATTAAATAAGATCAAAATGTTTGATTTGGTTCACATCCATTAATTTGTAGCTGTGGAAAAGAAAACAAGCTGAATCTTCTAATCAATAAGGGTTAAATGCAGTCTTTAAATTTATTTGATTGTGTCTGCTATGGTAATTGGAAACAATTTTGATAGAGGCAATGCTTAATATTTTATTTTAAAATATTCTCATATCTTATTAAGATCTAGCTATATTATTTTTATTTTATTTCCCAAATAAAACTGAAAAATAATTGTATAGGATCTGTTAAAATATCTAATCTATTTAAACTTGACATTATTATAAGAGAATAGGCAGGAAAACTAAATTTAATGCTTGCAGAGAGGTGAAGAAATAACTAAAGATTACTCACCCTCTTTATTCATGAGACCATTTCCAAGGTTTTATTCTATAAAGGAATAAATGGCATATCATATAGTATCTTTAACCTTTTCTTCCAAATATATTATGAGTTAGACTCTATTGAAAATATAATGGAGCCTGAGTGGATTAGATATTTCCAAAGCTCTGTTGGGTGTTTCCCAAGGGTCTGTATTATTTTAAATGCAAAATTCTATAAGGGAAAAATACTCATGTTCTGATTTTAAAAATCTGGTAACAGGAGGGGGTATATTAAAATACTCCAGAAGTACAACTTTCTCATAAATTGTTCAATTTGAAAATCTTTTACAATAAATTTAAGGGTAATGGGGAAACCCCTTAGAACACAGTTTTTATTTTATTTTGTAAGTGGGTAATTAATTATAATTATAGTTGTTTAAAAATCAAAGAGAATGATTTTATGCCTCATGCAGTATATTTATTTCACTAGATGCTTGTAGAGTACATTGCACAAATAATCTTGTTGATATTCATTATAATATGAGACATCCTTTGACATTTATCAATCTTTTTCAGATATGTTTGCTTGAAGATTCTCAAAAAGAGGTTTATAATACATAGGTTCGACTACTGAAATGCTCTCTCCATAGGGCTTCCTTTGAAGAGCATTCAGAGACTGAAAATAGTGCAAAATGCAAGCAACTGAGCTATTGTGGGTCTTTAAAGATCTGCCCACATCTCACAATCATTCCATGAGCTGTATTGGTTGCCGATTGGTGTTTGAAAAGGTCAGGATCGTAATGATGGTGACTGAGTCAATCTGTGGTTTTGTTTGAGACTACTAAAATATGTTCTGCCTTTATAGTCTGCCCAAATCCCCAATTTTAGGACCTCTGATAGTAGGTATCTCGACATGATACCCTCTTGTCAATTTACATGTGCTATGTTGTTCATTAGGACAAGAAGATGCTTTTTTAATAGAATGGACCTGAAACTTTTTAATGCCAAGACTATAGCCCAGAGCTCCAGCAAGTTTATGATTAGTATAGATTCCACAGCTGACCAGACCCCTTCCTGAGCCTCCTGGGATCCTGTATGGGCACACTATCCCTGTGTGCCAGCATCTTTTGTCAGGGTGATCCTGTGATGTTCTAGGAAACAGGTTCTCTTGTGGATCGCAGGGGACAACCACCCATGCAGTGACTTCAAGACTGAAGCAGAAGCCAAACTCTGGCCAGGGAGGTGGAATGGCCAGTCTTCTGAAAAGGGAGGAGAAACCACTGATGTTTCCTAGAATGCAAATGTGCCCATAGTGTTATATATACTCCTGTTCAGTTTGGGGATTTCGCAGATTCTGATTCAGATAGTGTTTATGAATTAGTGGCAGGTCCTGATTTACAGACAGAAGAAGAATACATTGATGGGAATAAGGAAATTGCTGACCATTTCAATAGCTACTTCTGTTCAGTTTTCTCAAAATACACCTTACAATAATAATACTGTAGATGGATATAGCATTGCTTCCAGCTGTACGGATTCAGCTTCAGTGATTTTAGAAGCCGATATCCTAGAAGAACGTGAATGATTAAAGATAAATAAGGCAATGGATCCAGATGGCATCCACCCCAGAGTTCTTAAAGAACTCAGATTTGTAATTGCTACCCCCCTGATTTGTTTAACCAATCCCTGTTAACAGGAGATGTTCGTGAGGATTGGAGAATAGCCAGTGTTGTGCACAAGAAGGGCAGTAGAGAAGAAGCTGGTAACTAAAGGCCAGTTAGCTTGACATCAGTTGTAGTTAAACTGATGGAGACTATATGCAAAAAGAGGATAAATCAGCACACTTATTCAATTCAATTCAATTTATTAGATTTGTATGCCGCCCCTCTCCGAAGACTCAGGGCGGCTCACAACAATAATAAAAACAATATTTCAGCGAAAACAAATCTAATATTAAAAAGCACATAAAACCCTATCATATTTAAGAAAGCAAACAACATATACATAACCAAACATAAATATTAAAAAAAGCCTGGGGGAAAGGTGTCTCAACTCCCCCATGCCTGGTGGTATAGATGGGTCTTGAGTAATTTACGAAAGATAAGGAGTGTGGGGGCAGTTCTAATCTCTGGGAGGAGTTGATTCCAGAGGGACGGGGCCGCCACAGAGAAGGTTCTTCCCCTGGGGCCTGCCAAATGACATTGTTTGGTCGATGGGACTTGGAGAAGGCCAACTCTGTGGGACCTTATCGGTCGGTGGGATTCGTGCGGTAGCAGGCAGTTCCGGAGGTACTCTGGTCCAATGCCATGCAGGGCTTTAAAGGTCATAACCAACACTTTGAAATGTGACCGGAAACTGATCGGCAGCCAATGCAGGCCACGGAGTGTTGCAGAAATGTGGGCGAATCTAGGAAGCCCCATGATGGCTCACGCAGCCATGTTCTGCATGATCTGAAGTTTCCGAACACTTTTCAGAGGTAGCCCCATGTAGAGAGCGTTGCAGTAATCGAACCTTGAGGTGATGAGGGCATGTGCGACTATGAGCAGTGACTCCCTGTCCAAATAGGGCCGCAACTGGTGCACCAGGTGGACCTGGGCAAACGCCCTCCTCGCCACAGCCGAAAGATGATGTTCCAATGTCAGCTGTGGATCGAGGAGGACGCCCAAGTTGCGAACTCTCTCTGAGGGGGTCAGTAGTTTTCCCCCCCCAGGGTAATGGACAGAGAGATGGAATTGTCCTTGGGAGGCATGACCCACAGCCACTCTGTCTTGTCTGGGTTGAGCTTGAGTTTGTTTACACCCATCCAGGCCCCAACAGTCTCCAGGCACTGGCACATTACTTCTACTGCTTCATTGACTGGACATGAGGTGGAGATGTATAACTGGGTATCATCGGCATATTGATGATACCTCACCCCATGCCCTTGGATGATCTCACCCAGCGGTTTTATGTAGATATTAAATAGGAGGGGGGTGAGGACCGACCCTTGAGGCACCCCACAAGGGAGAGACCCCCCACTAACACCGACTGTGACTGACTGGAGATATAGGAGGAGAACCACTGGAGAACAGTGCCTCCCACTCCCAACCCCTCCAGCTGGCGAAGAAGGATACCATGGTCGATGGTATCGAAAGCCGCTGAGCGGTCAAGAAGCACCAGGACAGAGAACAAGCCCCTGTCCTGGGCCCGCCAGAGATCATCCATCAACGTGACCAAAGCAGTTTCCGTGCTGTAGCTGGGCCTGAATCCAGACTGCTGAGGACCTAGATAATCGGCTTCTTCCAAGGCCTGCTGGAGTTGGAGCGCCACCACCTTCTCAACAACCTTCCCTATAAAGGGAAGGTTGGAGACTGGATGGTAGTTATTAAGCACTGCTGGGTCCAGGGAAGGCTTCTTGAGGAGGGGGAGCACAAGTGCCTCCTTATAAGGAGCCGGAAAGGACCCCCTCCCCAAGGAGGCATTGACAAACTCCTGGACCCAGGAGTTGTCTTGGTGCATGGTGCTCTAAAGTAATGTTTTGAAGGTAGGAGTTGAAACAGTTTATGTCCAGGATGCAAGGGATCAGTAAATATTTTCACAGCCCTCTTTTTGACTCATGCAGTATACAGGTCCTCAATGGAATGCAGGTTGGCATATAGCTTTTTATAATGGGACTTTTGTTCATAATATAGGTCTTAAAGTTTGAGACTATAGATCTATATTGTGTGCCTTTTTTATTCACTGTCCACACAGATCAGTTTGTTTGTTTGTTTGTTCGAATTTGTATGCTATCCAACTCCCGAGGGACTCTGGGAGGCTAATGATAAATTATAATAAATAATAAATGTATATTTATTCTGAATTTAATAAATAAATCACCTTTTAAAAAGTAAACATACCCTTGGGTAAAATGTTTCTACATGTCTATAATGACTTATATGAAATTGGAAACCCATTTCAAAACTATTGATTAATAGTGATATGTACATATCCAGTATATGTGGCTTAATTAAGGAAATATTTTCATTTGACCCAGATATATTAAATATACCACATACACATATAAAAAAAAACCTCTTCAAAAGCATTCTTTATGCTTTTTAACTATTTTTTGTCATTGTGTTCTGCAGGTGGAATGTTATGTATCTGAAAAATTCAACCAACAAACCTTTTGGTGTCCAGGATTCTTGTGCATACATACGGTTAACTTTATTAAAGTAATATCTTCTTTTGCCCCAGATACATTACACAATGTTCCATATGCACATATGAAATAAGCTCTTCAGAGACATTCTGAAATGAAAACATTTTTTCATTATGTTCTCTAGATGGACTAGTAGGTATCTGAAGGCCTCAAGCATTGAACTCTTCGGATGTTCAGCATTCTTGAAAAGCAATTAAGTCAAATCTACTTCTTTCATTACATTTTTTCAACAATCCCACAAAACAGAAATGATTAATACTAATCATATTCAGCAAGAACGGTAGGCAGATTAAAGAACAATTATTGACTGGAAGTTAATAATTATTTGTTTTTGTCATTCTCAATAAGAAGTAGCAAAAAGGAGGGCACAGTAACTTTAGCTATAAAATTCAATTATGCATATATTTTTTTCTGAACTAATTGGTTACATTTTTAGAAATTAAAATCATCCTGGTGATTATTTTAACGGTAGATTATTAAATCATTAATCAGCATATAAATCAGCATATGCTATTATTAAATCATAATAGCATATTTAGTTACATGCATATAATAACATGTTCTTCTATCTTTCTCAAATATTTTTATATATATTTCATATATTTTGTCAGAAATCTACCATAAAGGAACAAGTACTAAATCATATTATTTTCAAATATATTTTATCTACATAAAGTTTGTCTTGATGGAATAGTTCATATTTCACATCTGCACCTTTTTATCTTTTTATAGTAAGTTAACCTGTCCACAAGTGGAGAATTCAGGATTATTCCCTGTATACTCTTTTTCTCCTTGACATAGATAATGAAAGGATTCAATTAATTTATTTTTCAAATATAGGTTTTGAAAGAGCAACCCCAATGTCCTTATTTCTTATGCCATGGATTGCAGTTATAAAGTCAAGGTTCGATAGAGCATTAGAAGGAATTGTCTGGAAAACAAGCATTAAGCAAATATATGCAAAAATCAGTGAGAAGCCAGTACTGAAAAAGCTTTTTGAATGAAAAGGAAAAATTGTACAGTTGCCTTTTGAAAAGCACCATTGGGACAGCCAAGACTGAGATGATTAAGAATCTCCATAGGCAAGTCTGTGAGAAATTGCACGCAAGCAGAGATAGTATTTTTTATTTCTTAAACAGAAGCAATTCTCAGAACAGAGAAGATCTCCACTAAAGCTAAATTAGGATGGAACACTTTCGGTTCCAAAAAGTAAAGATGGACAGGAGAAAAATGTAGAAAAGACCAGGATCATTATATTTAATATTATTAAATTGAACTGAAATAAAATGCAATACAGTTCTTACATATCTAGATCAATAAGGGTAAGTGCTTGAGAAATTATATCATTAGAAATATGCATATGTATAATCATCATCACTTTTTCAAGATAAGCTAAGCTAAACTAAGATATTTAAGGTATGTACGGAATATAAAGTTTACTTTTGTCCCTCTCTTTTTTCTTTTTACCATTAACACAGATAAAGAAATACATCCAAGTTCACAAATGACCAAATGACCATAAGCTAAGAAGTTTTGCAATAGTAACTCTGATGTCCTTGTTTCTCATACTATAAATTAATGGATTCAGCATGGGTGGAAATATGGAATAAATTAATGTAATTATGAAATCAAGATTTGATGGTCTGTTAGAAGTGGGTCTTAGATAAGCAAAAGAAACAGTAAACAAAAACATAGAGAATACACTAAGGTGTGGTACACAAGTAGATAATGCCTTTTTCCTTCCTTGAACAGAAGGAATTTTCAGAACAGCAGAAAATATTTCTACATAAGTAACTATTACAAAAGCAAAACAACCAGTTGATAATGCAGTACTAAATGCTACAACTCCAATTTCAGTTACATATAAGCCAGAGCAGGCAATCTTAAGTAAATGTGGAATTTCACAGTAAAATTGATTGACGATATTAGAGCAGAAAGGAATAGTAAACGTTTCAGCAGTGTTCAATGCAGCATTAAGGAAAGTGGCAATCCACACACTGCAGATCATTTTGGTGCAGGCCTTCCTGTTCATTATCATTTCATATTGTAAAGGGTTGCAAATGGCAACATATCTATCATACGCCATGACAGTGAGCAAGGCAATATCAGATCCAAGGAAGAAGACAAACAAGAGCACTTGAGTAACACATCCTGAGTAAGAAATATGCCTTGTATTTGTAACAGAATTAAAAACAGCTTTGGGGATGATGACTGAAACAGAACCAATATCTTGCATGGCTAAATTCATTAGAAAGAAGTACATGGGAGTATGAAGATGGTAGTCAAAAGCAACAGCAAAAATGATGACAAGATTCCCTGTTATCGTCATTAAATATAATATAAGTAATAAAGTTATGTATATCATCTGTACCTCCCAAATCTTTGAAAATTGCAAAAGAAAAAAGATGGATGTATTATTTTCCATTCTTGTCCATGAACCATGATATCTGCAGGGGGAGAAAAGTAGTGAAATATTTTATATTCAGTTCACTTTCAATAGATTTTATGATTAGCTAAACAACTTTCAATAAAATTAAACCTCTATTTACAAATGGACTAAAACCTTTCTAAGCTACATGACCTTACTCTTCAATTGTGTTGCTTAATTTTTGTGTGGTGAAGATCACAAGGATACATTGTACTATGGGCTTACCTCGCTTTGGCAATTTGTGAAAACAAAATATTCATAAATAGAATAAAACGTTCTAGAGAAAATAGTTTTAGAGAATGAAATGATGGAGTAAGTGAAATTGAAAAAGTCATTCCTACGGGTGGCTTACAATCTAAAGGGTCGATACTTTGAATTCTTGTGGCTTCAGCCATACTCAGGCTAATTACCTCTATTCTTTTGTTGGGTTGCTGTCTTTTCTAGTTCTTGGACTCTCCCTCCCTCTGTCCCTGACCCGCTCTCTCCTACTACCATCTCAGATCTTTGAGCTGAGTTTTAGATATATTAGATATATTTGGCAAATGCAGACAAAGTGAACATTTTTATATCACTAACACAAAAAGCAAACACACCAACAAAAAACTTTATTTTAAAGTTCCGAGAATGGCTGAACTAGAGGAAGAGGCAGACAAACTATTTTTCCCTTTCATGAAAAATGATTTGCCTGTCTCTTCCACTAATATTATATCTAGCTAAGTTGATAAAGTTTTGCAGCATTAACATCTATTAAAATATACCACTTATTGTGGCTGTAGAAATATTGGTGCTTCTTAGGTCCACCATATGAAATATAGAATGGGAATTTTAAAGACTGCCTTCATTTCTAAATCTCATTAAGCTCTTAAAGAAATTAGAAGTAATTTTAGTACAAATAAATAAGTTCTGATTTGATTTAAAGGGCAATTAATCTGCCATACTGGATATTTTAAGAAAAAAAGAAATTAATCATCAATGAGATAAAATTAAATGAATGACTCACCATCTTTATTCAAAAAGATTTTTTTCCTATTGTCTTTATGCTGCCATCAGTAACATTTTATACCATAGTAGAGCACAGGTTTTACTGTATTCTTTGGGACCTGTCCCAAGAGTTTATATTACTCTAGCTGAAGAATTCTGCAGAGGATAAAATAAGTGATATAATAAGTGTTAACAGCAATGGCTCATACTCCAAGTTCATCAGTCACACCTCAAATTCCCTCAACGACCTAAACCAGGGGTCCCCAAACTTTTTACACAGGGGGCCAGTTCACTGTCCCTCAGATGGTTGGAGGGCCGGAGTATAAAAAAGCCCTATGAACAAATCCCTATGCACACTGCACATACCTTATTTAAAGAAAAAAACAAAATGGGAACAAATACAATATTTAAAATAAAGAAGTAATAAAGTAATAAAGTAATTTATACTTCTTTATTAACAAGTAAATTTAAACTTAAATCAACAAACTCCCTTCATTTCTCCTTCCTTCCTTCCCTCCCTCCTTCCTCTCCACTTCTCTCTTCCCTCTCCATTTTTTGCCTTCTCTCTCATGTTTCATTGTCCTCTCCCTCGTTTTTTCCCTCCATCATTTTCTCATTTTTCTCTTCCTCTTTTTTCTCTCTCTCTCTTTCCATCTCTCCCTCTTCCTTTCTCTCTTCCTCTCTATCTCTCCCTCAGCACTCTCTCTCTTTCTCGCTGTCCCTCTCTTTCTCTCTCTCTCTTTCACTCACTCACTCTTTCTATCTCTCCCTCTTTGTATCTCTCCGTCTCTCTCTATCTCTCCCTCTTTCTTTCTCACTCTTTCTATCTCCCTCTTTCTCCCTTTCTATATCTCTCTTTCTCTCTCTTGCTTTCTTTCTCTCTCTCCCTCTCTTTCTCTCTCCCTCTCTTTCTCTCCCTCTTGCTTTCTCTCTCTCCCTCTTGCTTTCTCTCTCTCTCCCTCTTTCTGTCTCTTTCTTTCTCTCTGTCCCTCTTTCTCTCTTGCTTTTTATCTCTCTCACTCTCTTTATATCGCTCTCTCTTTCTATCTCTCCCTCTTCCTTTCTCTCTCCCTCTCTCTCTCTTTCTTTCTCTCTGTCCCCCTCTCTCTCCAGCAACGGCTTTCTCTCTCTCTCTCCTCCTTTTCCTTGCCGCTGCCAGATGCTCAGCAGCAGAGCGGGAGGTTCGGGAGCTTATTATATAGATCGGTAAAATCTCGTACGCTGCTGCGGGCCGGATAAATGGCTTCATCGGGCCGCATCTGGGCCCCGGGCCGTAGTTTGGGGACCGCTGACCTAAACCAAGTAGACTTCACTGAAGACCGAGTTGAAAAAGCATTACATGACCTTAAATCTTCTCTATCAGTTGGACCAGACGGTCTATGTGCTTACTTCCTAAAAAAGCTCTCTTCTACTATAGCTGAACCACTAAGCATAATTTTCAAAAAATCCTTCAGAACAAACACCCTTCCTAAGCTATGGTCGAAAGCAATGGTAATCTCCATCTTAAAAAAAGGACACCCGTCTCTTGTCGATAACTATAGACCAATATCACTATGCTGTATCCCATGCAAAGTCATGGAATCAATTATAAATAAATCAATTACTCTCCATCTAGAAACTAATAATCTGTTCTCTAACAAACAATTTGGATTCAGAAAAAAACTATCCTGCAACCTGCAGCTCCTCCACTGCAAAAATATATGGACACCTCATCTAGATCAAGGGAAATCTATAGATGCAATTTATATCGACTTCTGCAAGCACTGCACATCAAGACAATCGCCAGCCGGAAGAACTCACCTCCGGCAGCTTTTATGGCAAGGAGGAGGAGGAACACGGAGGCTGCCATGTCTGGGCGGCATTACTTCCTGGTGGGCAGTCTCACGAGAGCTCATGAGATTGCCCACAATGCCTTGTGCATGTGCATGCCCAATGGGCTGCTGGGAAAGGTGGGATCAGTGAGGGGTCTTAAAAGGCTGCCCCGCTTGCTGCTCCTTCCTTTCCCAGCAGCCAGGAGATAGACATCTCTTTCACAGCTCGCTCTTTCACAGCTCGCTCTTCCACAGCTAGCCCACAGAGGCCCGGACTGAAGAGGCCTGAAGAATCTGAAGTCTGAGGACCAAGTGGCGAAGCTGGGGAGCTTTTTTGGAGGAACGGGAGCAGCAATCAGCAGAGAGAAGCGGTTTGGAGACCCCTGAGGAAGGGCAGTGGGAATCCCAAGATTAAGTGGGTTTTCTGCTAGGCCCTCTAAAGCGAGTGTGTTTTGTCTAGGCCCCTAGTCTAGCTAGGCCAAGCAAGTTGTTCTAGACCCCCTACAACAGGGACCCAATTTCAGATATTTTAGTAAGAAAGCCTTTGGTTTACTAATAGGATGGCACCAAAGGGAAGGAAGAAGCAGGCCAGAGGTGCAGCTGTGGCTGCAGCTGTGCCTAGGCCTGGGGCTCAGATGGGTAGGAAGGAGCCCTTGAGGAGGACAGCGAGGTGCAGGGCCCCATCGAGAGCCTGGGCAGAGGCCCAGGCAGACTTAGTAGCCCCGGGTAAGAGGCCCAGGATGGTCCCCTTGGGACCAGGGGGGAGGCCCATGGGGAGCCAGCAACCACTAGGACAAGGCGGGGAGCAAACCCACCTGTATCTGGGGCAGGGGATGAGATTGGGGGTCAACAACAAACAGTGGAACTGTGGGTGCCAATCCTGGACCGCAATCGCGTGGCAGGGGGGTAAAAGGAACTGGAAGGTATCATTACCCACCCATCTTTTGACTGCCTTGCTAGCACGCTTGGATGCAATAGAAGTACAGAACACGCAAGCACCCGACCCAGTGGTTCTGAGGGCCAGAATTGGAAGGAGGGGACCAGCCGGCACAGGCCAGGCAAAGGAGCACGGCAACCACGAGCAGGCCACGGGCTCAGAGCAGTGAGGAGACTGCCTAAGTGTGGGGTGAGTGCCCTGTTCCAGCACAATTCTGGTCAGGTTCACATCTTGGCTTTAGAGCATGCACACCACCGAGCACACAGGATAATTAAAAACAAGTCCTTGACAGAGCGAGGGTTGTCTACAGTATCATATCTGCACAGCTTGTATTTTGTTTTTTTGTTTTTATTTTTTGCCAATGTATAAGACAAAGCATTTGTTGGTTAATATTTGGAGTTGCCAATTCTTTGACCATTCTAACATATAGTCAAGTTCTTTTTGTAGGGTAGCAGCATTGTTGGTGATGTTGAATAGTTTTACATCATCAGCAAAATGAATGCAGTTGCTTAGAATCTGATCAGAAGGGTTGTTTATGTAGGGTATAAAGAGTGTGGGTCCTAAAATGCTTCTTTGAGGGATACCATTATTAACTGGTGGAGGGTTTGATAGAGTGTTCCCTATTTTGATGACTTGTTTCTGTTTTATAGGAAAGCTTAGGGATCCACTTAGTGATCCAAAAGTGCCATAAGATTTTAGTTTTAGAAGTAGTTTGTTGTGTACTACTGAAGACTTTACAGAAGTCTATATGAATTGCATCAAATGCTTTACCCTGGTTGAACTGTAAGGTCCATATGTTTTTACAGTGTAAGAGTTGCAGGTTGTAGGATAATTTATTTTTGAAGTCAAACTGCTAATGGATTGGTTTATGACTGATTCCATGATTTTGTATGTGACACAACATAATGAGATTGGTCTGTAATTTTGAACTAGGTGGACTATCTAGGCTATCTTTTTGAAGATAGGGATCATGGTGGTTAGTGACCATAAGCTAGTTAAGGAGCTGGTTTTGAAAGATATTTCATAGATTATACTAAGAGATTCTGCTATGGTGGTTTAGAGCTTTTTTATGAAGTAGGCACATAATCCATTAGGGTCAATAGATAGAAATGGTTTTAGGTTGCATAGTGCCTTTTCAATAGCATCTTCTGCAAAATTGACATGTAGTAGATAGATAGAAATGGTTTTAGGTTGCATAGTGCCTTTTCAATGGAATCTTCTGCAAAATTGACATTGTGATTGATTGTGATATGATTGTGATTGATTGTGATATGATTGTGAAGTGTAGGCCATGATCCATCACTGTTTACAAAGGCTGAACCAAAGAATGTGTTTAAAAATGGTCTTAATGATTTCTTCATTACAGTCTTTCCCATTTGGCTCTTATAGTGGTGGGGTGGATCTTGAGTCTTTGAGACCCAAGATGGATCTTGAGTTTGTTGTTTACAAAATTATAGAAGGCCCAGGTGGATTTTGTGCATAATAGGTGTTTGCTGTGATAATTTATGAATTCTGCTTTTATCTGTTGGCATTTTAATGACGTGGCCAGTTTTGTTTTTGCATCAAAGATGTGAGGGAGTTTTAACTGAAGCTTCCTAATTGTTATGGGTAATTTATTTTTCCTGGTTTGGGGGTTTATTAGTGGTAAATATAGTTTGATAGTTCTTTTGACTTTTTCTAAAAAGATGTTATAATGGTCATTGGCAGTAATGCAGACAGTGAACAGAGTTTGCTAATCAAGAAATGAGAGATCATTATTTATGAGATCAAAATTGACTTTTCTAGTTACGGTGGGACTTTGTCATTTTGATCATCTTTGTAAGGACAAAAATTGAGACCAAAGTCAATCATGCTGTGTTTGCTGTTTGAAAAGGATTTGTTTATTTGTAGACTAAATTTGTAGGCTTACTTGAATTTAAATTATTGCAGAAGTTTATTTATTAATTTGACTTCTTCTGTCACACAATTCCAATGTTGAGATCAAGTCAGTTGTTGAGTCTAGTATTGTTTGTTACAATTTGATCCAATCCCAGATTAGAATTAGCATAGTACATGGCTGTATGTATTGGTTCTGTTGTACATTCATTAAGGGTCCAATTAATAATATATAGTTTGAGATCATCAAAGGAGATAAGAGGGTGAGGGGAAGGTAATGTGCATGTTATTAATGTTAGTTATTAGTGAAGTTAGTTTGTTAGCATGTACAAGGTTGTAATCAGTATCAGTATTTGTAACGAAATAAGAAGCAAAATATGGTATTTAGAGACAGCTCACATATTATGATTTCAGGAAAAGCTGTGTGTACTGCTTGGCCTCTAGCCACACAAAAGAAAAGCAATAAATCAAACACCCAAACTTGTAATAATAAAACAAAAAGATTTCCTTTATATACAGAGGGCTGTACACCTTTGTGAATGCAAACACAATGCTGAATTATTAGTCCAGAAGGTCAGAGTTACTCACTCAACTCTATTTTCAGCTTGAGTGTCAGAAAGTTCACAGAAATCCAAAAACCAAAACGAAACCATGATGCATCAATGTCTCTCTCCAAAGCTCAAATGATAATCTCCCACACAGCTTATTCCGACCCTCCATTTTTAAATCAAGGTTACAGCAGCATCATTAAGTCTTATCAGCTGTGTTCTATCATTTGTTTCTACACTTGTGCAGCTGCTCCTGCCTTCCCAACATTCTCCACACCCAAGCATTCAGAGTAGAGTTATTCATTAATTCTTCCCCTTCTGATTCCGAGGAATCTCTGGCTGGAAGGCTGGCTGAATCCATTCCCCTCTCTGTCTCTGCTGTTTCTTCCTGCTCCCTGTCTCTCCCTGTCTCTGACTCTGATTTGCTGTCTGACCCGTCCTGCAGCCAGACTGATCTTCTATAAACAGACAACTCCCACTGCTCTTCATCAAAATCAGCCACCACAGGAGCTGGCCTAAAGCCAACTACAACACTGTGTAATTTTAATATTTCTTTTCAAATTACACAGGAGTTTTTAGGGATTTTTAAAATAGAAAATAGCAACACCACCTTCTCTATGGATTTCATGGTCAGACTGGTAAACATGATAGTTTCTTACTGTAGTAATGGGGTCTGGGAGGAAGGGTTTCAGCATGTAGGAGGGGCTCACCATTCCATCCCCATCTGAGAATAGGGTTAGATGAGTCCCAAGGGCATCCCCACTCCATTTGCTCAGGCATGTTCCCACCTGGAGTTCCTGGCAAGGGGCCAACCATCACCTTTCAAAAGATGCCCTAAAGGCGAAAGTATAGTTGCCACCGCTGCCCATTTCCACTCCTTACCTGCCAAGACCCCAGTGACCAAAGGCCAATTATAACCAAATTGAAACTAATGTGTGCCGCACCCCCAACCTGTCCATCCTCACTTTCCAGTGTGAAGTAGGTGAAAAAACCATAAGAAATTCCTACTTGGACCCTGAAAACTGACCCATAGAAGCACACCACAAAATAGAGGAAGGTGGGTGGGTGGGTGTTTGCACATAGACAGACAGCCAAGATGAAAAGGAGAAGCCTTCCCTGCTCAGCCCTATTTATAGGGCTCACATCAACTAGAAGCCTAGGCAACAAGGGAAGCCTCACTGCAGCACCCCGTTTACAGGATGCGCAGACACACCCCATGGCTCAGCTGAAACCTTGACAGGTTGCCAGGGCTGACAGGGAGATCATGCACTATCTTGCGCAATCTCCCCCATGCCGGCGGCAGTGCCAGAAGCCGCGTTCCCTGCCGGTCCCATCGCAATCTCCAGACGGCCGTTTAATTTGCCGGCTGTTCATGTCTGGTATCTCAAAGGGAGATTTTGTAAGTTCACCCTTGATTATTATCTCTGTCCTTGCGATGTTGGACAAGTGAAAACATTAATTAAGTCTTCAATTATCCTATTTATAATTATATCAAAACCAAATTATTAATTGTAAGGAGGCTCAAAGGCTTAGAACTCAAAAATATGGGCTAACTTCTTCCAGATGTGTTACCAACAGACATCAACAAATTATCACTCTGCTTTAAACTTAGAAAGAAATACTTAAGTTCTAGTGGTAGCTTTGGCTTTATCTTGATATAACCTTTTAGCATCCAATAACTATTTTGTTACTTTATTTTATTATAGTCTTTTTAATTATTACTGTATTTTGTCTGCTTATATCAATAAAACTAATGTCTGTCTGTCCATCTGTCTGTCTGTCTGTCCATCTATCCATCTATCCATGCATCCGTCCATCCATCCATCCATCCATCCACCCACCTACCCACCCACCCACAAATTAGTAAACCAGAGCAAAATGTTTTCAAAAAAACCAAATTTAAGTAGCTAAAATAAACCATTTTTAGTCCAGGTCAAATAGACCCGGGAACAATACAAGTATAACCATTCCACGAACAGAACAGCAGTGTTAAGAGAAAGGAATAAGAGTGTATCGATTTTATCCAACCTTGTGCAATGGGAAGAGGAATATAAATCAAAGTTTTTGCTAAATGATTCTGTGACTGTATTTGGTGGAATATATACAACAGTATAGTTTGATGTCAATTACAGAATCAATAAAGACAAAATTGAAATGCTAATAAGGAACATGAATGAAGATGAAAGATACTTTGTATATTGATTAACAGGCTTTACTACTATATCTAAGAAGATAATTCATAATCTGTATCTTAATATACATTATTTTTTATACTTAATTAATACTTTCATTATTAACTATACTTCCTTGTAAGCAGTACAATTTAAAAAATCATAAAAACAAGGGGGCACTGAGAAATTTGAGTGAATTTGAAAATCCTATAACAAATATACTGGGTATTTGTTGGGAACAATATGTAATTTATAAATAAAATACTGTAAATTTCCAAAGTTAAGCAACTCAAAGGCAGTACTTGATTTAAATAGATACAGAACATGAATAAGTTATAGTGATGCAAGATTGGGAATTTATTAAAAGTGGGAAAATACAATAAATTTACTTTTGAAATTATAAGTGAGAACTAGTAGAAAATATTTTCAAAGTAGTAAATATTTCCATGGATAAGACATGCTTCTATTGGAAAACTATTGATTCCCTTTTCAGAATAATGTCTAACCAAATTGTGAAAATAAGTCTTCATGTCATAGGAATGAGAGGAAAATGGCAGCTATAAATAGAACATTTTCCCCTCTCCCTCTTTTCAGAGTACACAGCTCAAAATAATATTTTTCTATAATTTAGAGTTGTTCTTCTATTTTCTATTTCTAATATACAATAGTTTACAACATAAAGTAAATAAAGTATCATAAAAGTCAGAACATTATAGATAGATAAAAATGATGGTTCTACTTAACTTCTATACATTCAAGAACATATTTTCCACTTAATAGAATTCCTGGAGAGATAAACAAATTTATTTTGAATGAATGAATCATTAAAAATTCATTAAAAAGAAATACAGTACAAAAGAGTATGTTATAGTTTAAAGGGCTTTATAAAATACATGTTTTAAAATGTGTATCAATTGTATGGCTAGCTGAAGAGAGTTAAAGAACTCGGAATAGATCTATACTAGTCTCCCTTTTCATTATCAGCAAAATTATGTTACATACATATATACATAGATGTATACTCAATATTTCAAGAAATAATAACATAAATAATAAGGAATATATAAGATTTAAATAAAAAGTATAACTAATTTCATTTCTTTCTATCACAAAATTCAATACTGGATGCTTCTGTACAATGATAATGGATTTTAATTAACTACTTTTAATGATATACACTAATTAACCATAGTTATTCACTGACTATGTAAACTCATTTAGTTCCACCAATTTTACAATCAGAAAAACTTAACTTCTGAACCAAAATAATCTTCCTTGGTTAATTAGTTGACTTATCACATATTCATCCACTGAAGTGTAGTCATACTCCACAAATGTCAGGAAACAAATAGTATATACTAAAATATACATAACTGAGAATACGTCTGTAAAGTGTAGGATGGCAAATGGAGAATTAGCTTCCAGAATGCCATTTTAAACTCCTTGTTCCTCATGCTATAGATCAGTGGATTCATGACTGGGGGCATCAAAAAGTAAAACAAAGAAAACAAGGTATTTGAAGTTGATGGAGAGCTGGATGTGGGTTTCAGATATGCAAAGCTACCGCTTATCATAAACAGACAAATGACTATGAGATGAGGTAAACAGGTAGAAAAGGCCTTTTGCTTCCCTTGGGTAGATGGGATTCTTAAAACTGTTCTGAAGATCTGAACATAAGAAAAAGCAGTTATAATGTAGTAAAGAAAACCCAAAAAAGATCCAAAGATAACTGCCTGTTCTACTGCAACATAAAAGCTAGAACAAGAGATCTTGAGTAATTGAGGAATTTCACAGTATAACTGATTGATGATCCTGGAACAGAATTCTAATTTAGCTAAATTTCCCACATGGAGCATTGAATAAAACAGAGCACCTATCCAAATACTAGTTGCCATTTGGATGCAGGCTTTTTTGTTCATGATCATCTCATAATGCAGTGGCTTGCAGATGGCTACATAACGATCGTATGCCATGACACCCAGGAGAAAGAAATGAGACATGATGAAGAAAATAAGGAAGAAAACCTGGCAGAGACATCCAGAGTAAGAAATGGCTTCAGTGTTCATCAAGGAATTTAGCATGGACTTGGGAACTGTTACTGAAATTGAGCCAAGGTCTTGCAAGGATAGATTGACCAGAAAAAAATACATGGGTGAATGAAGTTGATGACTGTAAACAATGACAATGATAATGATGAGATTTTCAATGAGGGCTACCAAATAAATTATTAAAAAAACAATAACATGGACTATATGTAGCTCTTCAGTATCAGGGAATCCATGTAGAAGGAATTCATTGACTCTTGACCTATTTTCCATTCTGCATTTATATTTCAGGATTCAGAATAGAAGATAAAATCTTACACCTTTGTATCTATATCAGAATTCATGATGGAGTGAAATGCTTTTAAAATAATTTTCTTTAATCCAAGAGTGCTAGATAAAAACAGAGGTTTATCTATGGGATGCTTCTAATTGTCCTCAGAGGGCACATTTCTCAGGAGCCTAGTTTCCATTAACAACAAAGTCCATATAGGTCTGCAAAAAGTATTTAGAACTTTCTTTGTCCTCTCTTTATTCTATAGAGCAAGAAATACATGGCCCTTCACCAATGGTGGGCTATCAGCCAGAACATTAAATTGCGCTCGCTGCTGTGGCTCTTGTGGGGCTCTTGTGGGGCACTGAGGAGGCACCTTTAAGGCAAATTTGAGGGATTTGTTTTAATTTTGTTTTTCACAAAAGGTACCTGCAAAGGCTGGAGCTTTCTGGCTTCCCTCAGAGCTACTGTTACGGAAGCAAGGCTTCTTCCCCATGCCCATTGCCTCCAAAAGAGAATGAGAGGGGGAAAAGGTGATGGGAAGTCGGGGAGGTGGGGAGGAAGTGGTGAGAAGATGGAAGCAGGAATCCACCACCGCTTTAAAAACAGCCACCTGAAGAACTGGAGCCATGGCAAGATGTTGGTGCCCTTTGCCTCCGAAAGAGAATGAGACCTTTCATGCTATAAATATATCACTGTATTCATTGCTCAGTATCGCAAAACCTTTTACTTTGCGATCCCATATATATGGTCCCTTTGATTTATTCATCAATGAATAAATACTTGTTTTGATCAGAGCTCTGAGTGGTTTTGTATTTTTCCTTTTGAGTATTTTGCTTTTGGGATTTTTAGGGGGTTTTTCCTGACAAATTTTGGCGAGCCAGGCCAGGAGTGTAGTGACTTTTTCCTTGTACAGGCAGGGAGGAGGGGGTGGAGGGTTTTTTTTTCCCCTCTCCTTTTGTTTCTCCTGTTTATTCTTCTTCTGTCTGGGGGAAGGCTCCGAGAATCTAGGTTTACAAGGTCCCGGGACGGGGTGGCGTTTTGACAGCTGCCGGCACACATTGGGGGTGGTGAGTATAAACCATCTGGCATTCTGAATGTGTGGTGTGTGTGTGTGTATGTGATACGAAAGAAATGTCCGTTCTTTTTTGGGTACATTTCTTGTGTCTATAGCTTTGATGCATCAAAGTGTTGTTTAGCTGTTGCTGTGAAGGGGTCTTGTGGTATACCCTGTAGGATGGGGTCAAGACTTTCAGCTATGTGTCAGCGTTTTGGGAGTGTTGCTGAGGTTCCCACTATTCCTTCAATATCCCCATTGGGAGAGTTGCTAGCACAGTGGGATGAGGCTTGGCTGTCTCCTTATACCAAGGATTTGTCTAAAGTACTTATGATAACATATTGTACCAGGGAATGGCCAAAGCATATATTGATCAAGCCAAATTATAGGTGGAATAAGTATGAGGATTCAGATAAATATTGGATTACAGCATTAAGGAAGGTCCTGGAAGCTAAAGGGCTCCTTGATCAGATAATTTACGTAAAACCATGGGATTTTGTTGTTTGGGAAAGCCCCCTTTTGGGAGGGGGCAGAGGGGTTCCAATCCTTTATGAAAAAGAAGAAGATAGGAAGGGGTGAGATCCCTTAGAGTATCCCCTCTGCCCATCCTCTCCTCCCCCTGATTATGGGCAGGCTGCTGGACAGGCAGCAATAGCTGGATCTCCAGAAAGGGGTGATGTTAAGCCTGTTATATTGCACTCCCCTTCCCAGAGGGTCACTAGGTCAAAGGCTAGCGTTCTTCCATTAAGGGGAGTCCCTGGGGGATTAAATGCTGGAGGGGCCATTATTACTACCTTTGTGAATGTCCCATTAACCTCCTCAGATTTACGGAATTATAAAACGGTAATGCCTAATTTGAATAGTGACCCTATTGGAACTGCAGAATCATTAAACTTGTTTTTGGGTCCTAATGTGTATACATTTGCAGAACTGCAGTATATCTTGAGTTATTTGTTCACCACAGAAGAGAGGATTCAGATTAGAACGGCTGCTATGAATTATTGGACCAAGTCCCAGATAGGAGTCATAAATCCTGTAGTTGCAGAAGTGAAGTTTCCCTTAGCGGATCCAGAATGGGATGTAAACACTCCATAAGGTAGAAGACAGTTGGAGGATTTAAAGAAAATTATAATAGAAGGGGTGAAAACTGCAGTGCCACAGGGGACTAATTTAAAGAAAGCCTTTGAGGTAGGGCAATATGAAGATGAGACTCCCCATGATTTCCTTGATAGGATTAAAAACAGCTTAAACAAATTTTCTGGGGTTACGCCCAGCAGTGCCGAATATGAAGCCTTGCTTAAAATGCAGTTTGTGACGAATTCCTGGCCAGATATACAAAAAAAAAAGATTCAGAAATTGGAAGACTGGGCTAGTGCTGATATTACTAAATTATTGAAAGCTGCTCAGAAAGTTTATGTGAATAGGGAAGAGACTAAGAGTAGACAGAAGGCACAGTTGATGGCATCAGTTCTGAAAGCTGAAAAAACAAGTGAAAGAAAGGAGTTCGGGAGAGGTAGAGGAATGATATTACAAAGTCCCAATAGAAGGATGGGGATGGGGTCTTCATGGAAAAGGCCCCTAGGTGTAGAAAGTAAACAGTGTTTTGCTTGTGGCAGAGAAGGTCACCTGGTGAGAAATTGTCCCCAGAAGGCTAGGGATCAGAGGAGGAATCAGAGGTTATACTCCCTAATGAGGGATGATTGACAGACTCAGGGGTTTGAAGTAAGGTCCCACACTGAACCATTGATAAATCTTTTGGTGGGACCAGAGAAGGAAGACCAAAATTTTTTAATAGATACTGGTGCAGTAAAAACTTCGCTTTGTGCAGTACCTAAGGGGGTGGAGAAAGGCATAGAGACCATGAGAATTAAGGGGGTGCAAGGAATTATATTCGAAGTACCATTAGTACGGAATGTGAAAATACAGTATAACGATAGGGTCATAGTGTTGGATGTGATTATAGTACCAGAAGCCGGGACAAATCTGTTGGGTAGAGATGCTTTATCTTTATTGGGTTGTGAATTGACTTTGACAACAAGGGTCTGTGATATGAGGATGTTAACGGAAGGACAGGAAAGAAAAATAGACCCAATGGTCTGGGAAGCACCCGGAAATAGAGGAATACTGAAAATTGCTCCCTTAGTTGTAAATCTGAAGGAAGGAGTACAACCAATACAAGAGAAACAATATAGAATCCCCATAGAAGGAAGGAAGGAAAGGATTAAAACCAGTAATAGAGGCATTGTTATGGGATGGTTTAATTGAACCAGCTATGTTTCAATTTAATTCCCCTATCTTACCTGTCAGAAAACCTGATGGCTCTTATCGTTTAGTGGAGGATTTGAGGAAGGTTAATACATTAATTGCTACTAGGCATATTATAGTACCAAATCCATATACTCTTTTAAGTCGCATTCCGAATGCTCATAAATATTTTAGTGTTATTGATTTAAAGGATGCATTCTGGACATGTCCATTAGCTGAGGAATCACAAGATATCTTTGCTTTTGAGTGGACAGATCCAGACACTAATAGAACTCAGCAATTCAGATGGTGTGTGTTACCACAGGGGTTTTCGGAAAGCCCTAATTTGTTTGACAAATGTTGGAACAAGTGTTAGAAAAATTTCTAGTACCTGAGGGATTAAGTCTTCTCCAATATGTAGATGATCTATTGCTAACTGGGGAGAAGGTGGAGGATATGGAAAACGGCACAAATGCCTTATTGAATTTCCTGGGAGGACAGGGTTTGCGAGTGTCAGAAAAGAAATTACAATATGTTGAATTGGAGGTGAAGTATTTGGGTCATCTGATCAGCCATGGGAGTAAGAAAATAAATCCAGAAAGAATAGAGGGTATAATGAGGCAAGTCCTGCCAAAAGACAAGAAGGAGGTGAGGAGGCTTTTAGGCCTGGTAGGATATTGCAGATTGTGGATAGATGGATATACGGAGAAGGTGAGGTTTTTATATGAAAAATTGTTGGAAGAAGAACCATGGGAAGTACGATGGAAAAGGGAAGATGAGGACTGATTGCAGGAATTGAAGAAGGCATTGATACAGGCACTGGTTCTGAGTTTACCTGATTTGGAAAAGCCTTTCCATTTATTTGTAGCAGTTGAGGATGGAATAGCTAAAGGGGTATTGGCACAGGTATGGGCTGGGAAAAAGAAGCCTATAGCGTTTTTATCCAAATTGATGGATAATGTTGTAAGGGGTTGGCCTAGGTGTATACAAGCTGTGGCAGCCACCACCTTGTTGGTAGAAGAAAGTAGGAAATTGACTTTTGGAGGGGCATTGGTGGTGAGTAGCCCCCATCAGGTGAGGAATGTTTTGATGCAAAAGGCTCATAGATGGCTTACAAATTCTCGTTTATTGCAGTATGAAGTGATTTTGTCAACCCAGGACAATTTAGTACTTACGACAGATAGAAATCTCAATCCAGCTGAATTTCTATCTGGAGTAAGACAAGAGTGGGATGACATAGCACATGATTGTGTGGAAGTGATTGATTTGCAGACCAAGGTACGTGCAGATCTGAAAGACCGTGCAATAGATGGTGGAAGGAATTTATTCATTGATGGCTCATCCTGTGTTGAAGATGGAAAGCGGAACAACGGATATGCTATAGTAGATGGTGATACACATGAAGTGTTGGAATGTGGAAAGCTACCTACTGAATGGTCAGCACAAACATGTGAGGTATTTGCTTTATTACAAGCCCTAAAACTATTACGGAATATGGTAGGAAATGTGTATACAGATTCGAAGTATGCCTTTGGTATACTGCATACTTTTGGGAAGATATGGATGGAAAGGGGTTTGGTAACTAGTAGAGGGAAGGAATTGAAACGGGTGGAACTTATAAGGGCTGTGTTAGGGGCAGCAGATGGTCCCACACAGTTAGCTGTGATACATGTTGAGGCCCATAGGAAGGGGGCTTCGAAGGAAATAATGGGGAACAGACTGGCTGATGAGGCAGCTAAGAAAGCAGCAAGAGGAGAAGTGGAGGTGTCAGTAATGGCTTTAATACCAGTTGCAGAATGGGATGTTGCTCCATTATTTACAGATGAGGAAAAGGATAAGATGAGGAAAGAGGGAGTGAAGGAAATAGATGGGAAATGGTATACGAGTAATGGCCTACAGTTAGTAAACAAACCAACCATGAGGGCTATCTTGGAGAGAGTACATGAAGGATCCCACTGGGGAACCCAGGCATTGGTGGATTTTATAAAAAGCAGATATGTTTGCAGGGGCTATGCAGATAGTACGAAAATGTATTCATTGTATTAGAATAAATAAAAAGGTCAGCCGACAACAGGATAGGGGTGGTCGAGCTTTAGCCATATGGCCCTTCCAGAGAATTCAAGTGGATTATACTGAAATGCCACCAGTGGGAACATTGAAGTATCTACTTGTTATAGTAGATCATTTGACTGGTTGGGTGGAGGCTTTTTCTTGTGCATGCGCTAATGCACAGATGACTGTAAAAATACTTTTAGAACAAATAATACCACGGTATGGTTTGGTTGAATCGATTGATAGTGATAGAGGCACACATTTCACAGCCCAGGTAGTGAAACAGGTAATGCATGGTTTAGGTATTACCTGGGAATATCATCTGGCTTATAATGCATCTTCGGCTGGAAAAGTGGAAAGAAAGAACCAGACGATAAAAACCACGTTAAAAAAATTGATTTTGGAGTTAAAACTGCCATGGACGAAATGTTTGCCATTAGCACTATTACGTATACGTACAAGTCCAAGGAAGGATATAGGTATATCCCCATATGAAATGATGTTTGGTATACCATATACAGGAAGTATAGGAATGCCTAGAATAGAATTAAAAGATGTGTTCTTACGGCAATATATTCGAGGATTGTCGCAGTGTTTTTCTCATTTAAGGTCTAGAGGATTGTTGGCGCAGACCCCTCTGCTTGACTTTCATGTGCATGATATCAGGAGTGGTGATTGGGTCCTGGTTAAAGCCTTGACGGAGAGGAAACTGCAATCTCTTTGGGAAGGACCGTTCGAGGTTTTGCTAACTACAGAGACAGCTATCCGAACTAAGGAATGAGGTTGGGTCCATTATTCCAGGATTAAAGGACCAATTCCTTTACCGGACACTTAAGAGGAACTGTGATAAGGACCGGACAATATTCCGATTGAAGGATGGATTGACTTAAGCGGGACAAAGAAAGAGACTGAATAAAGTTTCCTTTGGACTTGGGTTAAATGGAATTTTGGGAGGTGGAGCTGTGTATTTGGTTGAGTGTGGTTGCTCTGTATATGATTATAATAGTCATATTAAGGGAAGATATCACTGAGTGGCTGAAATCCATGCTGTGGATGTCTGTGGATGTGAGTCCCCGAGACCAGGAGAACCGTTTGTAAAGCACAACATTACATAGTATATTTACTCCAAAGGGGGGGGGGCAGTTCACATTAGATTAGCAGTATGGGTAAAGAACAAACTCTGATGCTACTATTTTGGGACATAATATTGCACCTACAGGTGGGTATGGGATCAGAGACTGTTTTGCCTAGTTACCCTGTTACATGGCAGCAGCTTTGTTTCCATGCTGAATCTGAGGAGCAATATGCCCAAATAACTGCTGTTATATTGGTTGAGCACGATGAGGAAATCGATGCCGGAGTTTGTATCAGATCCACTTACGGTGATGGAATGAATTTGGGAAAATACCCTAGATGCAACCGCACATATGATGTTGATAGGGGATGGAAGGAAGTAGCGTACAAAATGGAGAATATATATATACAATGTCATGAACATTATGGGAATTATAATCCTTCATATCGAAAATTTCATATAATAGAAGAAGGTTTACTTATACCGTATCATGAGATTAAAAACCCTTCCAAGTTGGTATTTATTTGTGGCAATATAGCTCTACGGAAATTACCATACACTTGGAAGGGTAGATGTACTATTGGATATGTAATGAATGGAATACAAAGACAGAAGAGAGAGGTGAGGGAAACAGAGAAGAGAGACAAAAATGTGTTTCTGGAATTAATGAAAGTAGCTTTAAATAGTACTTCCTTCTGTGTGAATGGGGAAACAACTGTGTCAGATATAATTGCTACCTGTTTTGTTGGGGTCCCAATACCGGGGAAATTTATATTTGATGAAGTGAAGGTCATTATGAAACCAAATAACTACAAATTGGCCAAGGTGATAACATTGTTTGGGAACCCTATTAGACCCACTAAATGGACTAACCAGAAGAAGTTAGTGATAGAAGTAAAGAATATATTGCCTGCATATGATTGTGTAATCTATAGGCACTCAGAGAAGAAAATAGAGAAAGTGACATACACAGCAGTCCCGACCGATAATGCATTCTCATGTAAAGAGAGAGAGGAAGTGGAAGCTTTGGGACAGGTGTTATATATCCCGAAAGGGTAGTTCCTATTCTGCGGTCTATTGGCCTATTCGTTTATCCCAGCTCACGCAATAGGGGGTCCGTGTACCATAGGACGATTAACCACAATGATGGGGATAGCACACATTAAAGAAATTAATCAAGAAACACAGTTCTATTATGAAATGATGAATGCTACGATATATAATGGTAATCGTGTTATACCGGATGAGGGGGAGATCACTGACAGAGACGCAAACCCGGAACATGAGCAGGAGGGAGAGGAGGTAATACATACACCTCATGAACATATACCCCCTGATCATATCCCAGTACAATGGCCAGTGCAATGGCCAGTTTCACCTGTATTGTTCAATCCAGATCATGAGAATATATATAGAGGAAAAAGAGATGTTACTGAAATATATGATGCGGGGTGTAGTGATGAGGTGGTGATATTATCAAAAGTGGAAGCAGGATTAATTAGTATGTTCCCCTGGTTTGCTAATCAATATAATCATCAGCAGATGGGACATCTGGTATGTGCCCTGGCAAAAAGCATAAATGAAACGTCATCTATCATAGCTGCTTTAGCTGATGAAATGGGTGAAGTACGAAAATCAGTGTTGCAAAACAGAGTAGCCATTGATTATATCTTGTTAAGACTGGGTAATGGCTGTGAAGAATTTGAAGGATTATGCTGTTTTGATATAGATGACAAGAAACAGTTTATAGAAGCTAAGCTGAAGCATTTACATAATATTACTACGCATTTGAAGTATATTACAGAAAATGCTGCATTTACTGATATTTGGAACACATTAACCTCCTGGTTACCTAACTTCAAATGGCTGAGAAGTCTGTTTGTGGGGATTATTGTGATTATAGTATTATGTTTGATTACATGTATCTGTATTAAATGTATACCTTGTTGCGGCGCAGGCGGAGTAATAGTCGGACACAAGGTGTGGGTATAACGGGGTCACTTTTTATTCAAACAACTTAACTTCTTAACCGATTAACTTATTTAAGCCATTAACCCCACATGACCTGCAGGGTGCAAAAATCAAATGGGGGCGGAATTAACTTAAGCCAATTCAGACAGAGCAACCCTCGGGCGAAAACTCCTTGAAACTGGGTGCGGGTCATGGTAAACTACACCTACCCCCTGCACCATTACTACGCCACCCCTGGCGTGTGGGATGGCTCGCTACTGATCTATGTTAAACTCCAGCAAGCAAGCCACATGAGCGACCCACTCCCCGAACCCAGGCCGGTCGAGCCCTGTAATCCGAGAAGGAGCTCGCCCCTCACCTCAGTAGAGGTGCCCCTAAAGGAGATCACCAGTTGCTATTTACTTTATTTTCCGCCCCCTATCGGCCACAGCAGGGGGTGAAATTTTAATTTATTCCCCCTGCTCCCCCCCCCTGCACATATATGTGCAGGCACCTCTGCAGGTCAGATATAAATTTATCGTTCCCCCTGTCTGTCAAGTGTACCCCGTCCTGTCTA
Source organism: Erythrolamprus reginae (assembly GCF_031021105.1). Classification (NCBI taxonomy): domain Eukaryota; kingdom Metazoa; phylum Chordata; class Lepidosauria; order Squamata; family Dipsadidae; genus Erythrolamprus; species Erythrolamprus reginae. The sequence continues at coordinate 159,946 of NW_027248471.1, read as the reverse complement.
TACAAGTCTATTAGGGATGCCCTGATGTCTGGATGGTCTATCACTCCACCCCCGGCCTGAATCACCCACTTCTTAACCGCTCTGTTTACCCTCTTCCTGGCCTTATCCACTGCAATAGGGCTTCTAGCCTGCCGCCAACTCCTCCTAGGCAGGATGTTGGACCACCACACACACATATCTGGCCACCGCTCCCAGATCACTTGCAAACCCTCCCAAATGTGCCACAGCAGATCGACACCTGTCATCGCTCCCAGATCGTTCCCACCAACGTGCAAAACCAAACAGCCCGGCACCCCTTGCACCTTCCCGCTGTTGAATAACAGGGGAAGAACCTCGTGCCACCGTAGGCCACGACGGCCCAGCCACTGAACAACCGCTCGATCCATCTCCAACTGCGTGCCGGGCGTCGTCTCACGGGCCCTCTTCTCGGCCCAGTATACCATGCTGTGGCCACATATCAGGATTCTGCGGCGCCAGTCAAGTACTCGTTCTAGAGAAAGGGAGGAAGCAGAGCAGCATCAGACGTGGCGGCCCGGCAAAACCCCCCGCCCCGCCCCACTCACCTAGGGGCGGATGTACATCCGGAAGGCCCCAGATCTCCAGCGGCCCACTGTCTTTATATCCAGCCTGCTGAAACCTTCGACTGCTGCCAACGACGCTGCACCTATTCTGAATGAGTGAGTCCCGTAACGTCTGGGGTCCAAGCCCAGCCTTGCCAGCGCCTTGGACGTGACAGCCCAGAATTGGTACCTGGTAAGGGGTTCACCGGACACATGACAAAACAAAAAACCCGGCTCTTCACCCCTATGGGCCCAATACGCCACCAGAGCCGCTACCGGGCACACCCGCCGGTTGTTAGCCCGGGAAAGTTGGACCGTCACCCCTCGACCCCTCTGGTCGGTCTTGGACCGTCTAAGCCTCAGGGACACCGAGCCGCGACGTAACTTGATGTCCCTTGTGGTGAATGCCTGGCCGGAGCTATCGGCTCGGGAAGCTGCAAGAACCTCACTAACCCGAAAAGCCCCGAAAAACAAGGTCACCGCAACCGCGTGGTACAGTGATGCCTCATACTCAGAGCGGCAGAGCCGACCCCACAGCTCGTAAAGCCCCATCAAGTGGGCGAGCTTTAGGGGACGCCTGCTGTCACCCTGGGCCTGACCTTTCTCCCTAATCCACCCCTCCAATGTCTTCCTAATCCTGAAATCCCCTGTGGTGTCCAAAAAGCCCCGAGACTTGGCTACGAAGGCCAAGCCTGCCAGCTTGCCCCTAATCGTCCGGGCAGACAACCCACGGCGACGGTTAAGCACGCAGAATTCGAGCAGGTGTTCGACCGGGGCAGGCCAAAGCTGATCGTATCTCCTATCATGACGAAAAGCCCAAAATTCCCTACCTGCCCGCTGGTATGATCTCCTGGTGCTGGGGGCTATGGACAAATCCATGGCCCTGCTTACGTCGGCCCTCCAATCAGCCACAGATGCTGTGGGGCTGCTTCCGGGTGCTCCTCGGCCTGTGGGGCAAGCAGCCGGAACCTAGCCAACTGCCCCCTTGACAGAGCATCAGCCACCCCGTTTCTTACCCCTGGAACATGGTGGGCCCGGAAGAGCATATTATTGGCGAGGCATCTCGCTACCATATGCCGGACCAAACCCATAACCCGTTCATTTCTAGAGGAGAGTGTATTCACTACGTGTACTACCGCCATATTGTCGCACCAGAAGTGGACTGTCTTACCGGCAAAACTGGTGGCCCACAGCTCAATGGCCACGACAATTGGGAATAGCTCCAAAAACGTCAAATCCCGACAGATGGCCTCACCGCGCCACTCTTGCGGCCAGTCAGCACGAAACCATTTGTCCTGCCACACCACACCAAAACCAGTCGTGCCCGCCGCATCGGACTTCACCTGAAAGTCCGCTTTGAGCAGCATATCCTGTCTCCATAATGACACACCGTTGTACCCGTCCAGAAACCCTTGCCACACCACGAGGTCCTCCCTAACGCTCTTCGACAACCTGATCCTGTGGTGCGGCTTCGTCAAGCCGACCGTTGCCCTATACAGTCTAAACATAAAAGCCCTACCCGGCGCAATCACACGACAAGCAAAATTTAACAGGCCAGCCAGCTCCTGAACCTGTCTAAGAGTCACCTTCTTCGTGGCTCGGGCAACCCTCACCGCATCCTTGAGTCTAGTCAGTTTATCATCGGGTAGCCTACACGTTTGCGCAACGGAGTCCACCTCGATGCCTAAAAATGTCAGTCTGGTCGAAGGCCCCTCAGTTTTTTCGTGAGCCAAAGGTACGCCCAAATCCAAGCATAAATCCTGGAAACCTGTCATTCCCCGCTGACAGTCGTCGGAGCCCGCCGGCCCCGCGAAAAGAAAATCATCCAAATAGTGCACGACAGACGCAATGCCTGTACTTTTAACATGTGCCCACTCCAAAAATGAACTAAACTTCTCAAACAGCGAGCAGGATACAGAACAACCCATTGGCAGGGCCCTATCAACAAAGAACCCGCCATCAAACTGAAAGCCTAACAGGTCGAAATCCCCCGGATGAATGGGCAAAAGCCGAAAGGCCGATTTGATATCACATTTTCCCATCAGCGCCCCCACTCCGCACGCCCGGACCATCGCGACAGCCGTCTCGAATGGTGTGTAGCGCACCGAGCAGAGCTCCTCGGGAATGTGATCGTTCACCGATTCACCAGGGGGGAACGACAGGTGATATATGAGCCTGAACTCTCCCGCGGCCCTCTTGGGCACCACCCCGAGTGGGGACACCTGCAGGAAGGGCAGGGGGGGCTACGCAAAGGGGCCCAAAACCCGGCCCTCGCGCACCTCCCTCATAATTTTGTCCCGCACTACGTGGCCCATACCTGCCACAGACCTCAAGTTATCCGCCATGCAGGCCCTACGCGGCCCCCCGTACGGGATCCTGAAGCCCGCGGAGAACCCCGCGAGCAGAAAATCAGCACCCTTCTTGGGGCGGTAGCCGGTGAGCCAATACTGCAACCTGTCCAATCTAACGGGGTTGGGCCCCTTACCTTGAGCTCCTCCCGGTTGGGGTTTGGCAGGGGTCCCGGCGTCCTTGGAGCTGGCCCCTCCCCTTCCCCTGTAACAAGCGGAGGTCGGGTGCCTACCATTACACAAGGCGCAGGCGTGGCGAAAACGACAATATGACCTGGAACAGGCCCCCCTGGCGCCGTACTCGTAACAGTACGGCGGGCCTCGAAAGGACGACCCAGTCGCGCTACGCTGGCCGGAGGCCGGGGTCCCCGTACCCACCGCCGGGCGGGGAAGAGTAGCCTCCTTGCCCGTCGTCAAAAGCAGATGACCTGTGGGCGTTCGCCCACTGGCCGGAGTCGACGCTTGCTGCGTGGCCTGAAGCCACAAATTGTTATGCCTCATATCCCAAGGCCAGTGTCTATTGTGGGCGGCGAACCTACGGAAGTCCTCATCATAACGCTTCCAAGCCTCGCCCCCAAACTCCTGATAAGCTCTCAGAATCATGTTCATGTACAAGATGAGCTCATGGGTCTTATGGACGTCATCTTCCACAACCACAGAGTGGTAGGCCAAAAATGCATACGCCCACGACAGAATTCCCTTGTCCATTTTGGTATCTTTCGGGTCATCCGACCCCTTCTTACCCTCCTTATCCCTATCCTTCTTAGACTTCTCAGGTAGCAAAATCTGAAAAATGTCCACATAAGCGCCCCGCCAAATTTTACGCTTGAGGGCCTGGGACATGTGCATACTAAGCGGAGTGTCCGGGAGGCCAGGTGCGAAAGGATTATCGCTGTCAAAAGAGGTGCTGGTGGACCCAGAGGTGGTCGACCCTGAGCTATCCCTCGAGGTATCCCTCTTCCTCTTGTGCCTCCCGGCCGCTACCCTTCTACGCCCCCTCCTCCAAACTTGAGCAGCTGTGCGGGAGCGCCAGGTCCTATGACCCCCATGTGTTGTGCGTTTCGTAGCCCGTAGCCTGCCGCGAGGCCCTCTTGGGAGGGACCACCGGTGCCTAGGCACAGGGCACTCACCCCAGTGAGAAGAGTCGTCGTCTGCATCCTCGGAGCCGGACACCGTTCTCCTGGCCTTCCTCTGCCTGCTTTTCTGTTTCGCGCGCCGAGTCCCGCGCGCCCTCCGCGGGCTGTCTGCAGACTCCGATGAGCTCCGAGACCCCTCTGCATTGGCAACGCACGTGGCACGGCCCCGCCGGGACCTGCCCTGCTTCCTTGGCCTCTCATCAAGTTTCTCAAGCAAGGAAGACAGTAGATGTGAGGAAACCGAAAGGGAATCCCCCTCCCCCTGCTCCCTCCTGGCATGCCCTGCAGCAGGGGCCTCAGCCCCAAACAGCCCAGTTTCTGATCCGCTGAAAGTCACCTCCTCTGCCCCAGTGGCCTCACCCGCTCCCCCCGGTGCTTCCACCGGCAGGGCCCGGCCCTGGCGGCGACCCCTCGCCCCTGAGGAGGCCCCCCTGCGGCCCACTGCGCGCCCCCGGGGGCTCACCTCCCCGCTGGGGCTGCCTTCCTCCACCGGCCTCCTTGCCAGCCGTGCCCCCGGGGCCTCATTCCAAGTTCGCTTGGGGGCCCACTTCCTCCCAGTGCGGCGTGGCTCGATGGGGGGGGGCCCTTGCCCTCTGGCCTGCCCCCCCATGGCCCGCCGCCGTGCCCCCGAACGACTCCGTCCACCCCCCGCCATGTATCTGTGCCTAAATGCGCCTCCAAACCCTGTGGGGGGTGTCGCCGAAGCGAACTGAGCCTCCAGCCGCCGCTCGCGGCTCTTCTGGCCTCGAAGGCCGAAGCTCCGTCGACGATCCGCTGCTCCGCCGGCCTTCGGGCCTGTGACGCAGCAACCCGGGCCGACAACAGCAGCAGCAGCCTCGCCTCACGATGCTCTGGGCGAGACTGCTGCGCCACGAGGCAGCCCCCTTTTATAGGGCTGCCTGGCTCGCCCGGCCAATCGGTGCCCACGCACCGCACCACGTGATCACGGCACCCCAACGTGGGTGCCGTGACTCCGCCCCCAACATGGCGGCCTCCTGCACCGCCGATCGCCGCAAACCCCACCGGCCGGTAAGTCGGCTGTGGGAATTGTGTAAGCTGTTGGAAAGCCCTATGGAGAAATACAGATTGTTTGTTTGTTTGTTTGTTTGTTTGTTTGTTCGAATTTGTATGCTATCCAACTCCTGAGGGACTCTGGGAGGCTAATGATAAATTATAATAAATAATAAATGTATATTTATTCTGAATTTAATAAATAAATCACCTTTTAAAAAGTAAACATACCCTTGGGTAAAATGTTTCTACATGTCTATAATGACTTATATGAAATTGGAAACCCATTTCAAAACTATTGATTAATAGTGATATGTACATATCCAGTATATGTGGCTTAATTAAGGAAATATTTTCATTTGACCCAGATATATTAAATATACCACATACACATATTAAAAAAAACCTTTTCAAAGGCATTCTTTATGCTTTTTAACTATTTTTTGTCATTGTGTTCTGCAGGTGGAATGTTATGTATCTGAAAAATTCAACCAACAAACCTTTTGGTGTCCAGGATTCTTGTGCATACATACGGTTAACTTTATTAAAGTAATATCTTCTTTTGCCCCAGATATATTACACAATGTTCCATATGCACATATGAAATAAGCTCTTCAAAGACATTCTGAAATGAAAACATTTTTTCATTATGTTCTCTAGATGGACTAGTAGGTATCTGAAGACCTCAAGCATTGAACTCTTTGGATGTCCAGCATTCTTGAAAAGCAATTAAGTCAAATCTACTAAAATCATCCTGGTGATTATTATTAACGGTAGATTATTAAATCATTAATCAGCATATAAATCAGCATATGCTATTATTAAATCATAATAGCATATTTAGTTACATGCATATAATAACATGTTCTTCTATCTTTCTCAAATATTTATATATATATATCATATATTTTTTCAGAAATCTATCATAAAGGAACAAGTACTAAATCATATTATTTTCAAATATATTTTATCTACATAAAGTTTGTCTTGATGGAATAGTTTATATTTCACATCTGCACCTTTTTATCTTTTTATAGTAAGTTAACCTGTCCACAAGTGGAGAATTCAGGATTATTCCCTGTATACTCTTTTTCTCCTTGACATAGATAATGAAAGGATTCAATTAATTTATTTTTCAAATATAGGTTTTGAAAGAGCAACCCCAATGTCCTTATTTCTTATGCCATGGATTGCAGTTATAATGTCAAGGTTCGATAGAGCATTAGAAGGAATTGTCTGGAAAACAAGCATTAAGCAAATATATGCAAAAATCAGTGAGAAGCCAGAACTTGAAAAAGCTTTTTAATGAAAAGGAAAAATTGTACAGTTGCCTTTTGAAAAGCACCATTGGGACAGCCAAGACTGAGATGATTAAGAATCTCCATAGGCAAGTCTGTGAGAAATTGCACGCAAGCAGAGATAGTATTTTTCATTTCTTAAACAGAAGCAATTCTCAGAACAGAGAAGATCTCCACTAAAGCTAAATTAGGATGGAACACCTTCGGTTCCAAAAAGTAAAGATGGACAGGAGAAAAATGTAGAAAAGACCAGGATCATTATATTTAATATTACTAAATTGAACTGAAATAAAATGCAATACAGTTCTTCCATATCTAGATCAATAAGGGCAAGTGCTTGAGAAATTATATCATTAGAAATATGCATATGTATAATCATCATCACTTTTTCAAGATAAGCTAAGCTAAACTAAGATATTTAAGGTATGTATGGAATATAAAGTTTACTTTTGTCCCTCTCTTTTTTCTTTTTAACATTAACACAGATAAAGAAATACATCCAAGGTCACAAATGACCAAATGACCATAAGCTAAGAAGTTTTGAAATAGTAACTCTGATGTCCTTGTTTCTCATACTATAAATTAATGGATTCAGCATGGGTGGAAATATGGAATAAATTAATGTAATTATGAAATCAAGATTTGATGGTCTGTTAGAAGTGGGTCTTAGATAAGCAAAAGAAACAGTAAACAAAAACATAGAGAATACACTAAGGTGTGGTACACAAGTAGATAATGCCTTTTTCCTTCCTTGAACAGAAGGAATTTTCAGAACAGCAGAAAATATTTCTACATAAGTAACTATTACAAAAGCAAAACAACCAGTTGATAATACAGCACTAAATGCTACAACTCCAATTTCAGTTACATATAATCCAGAGCAGGCAATCTTAAGTAAATGAGGAATTTCACAGTAAAATTGATTGACGATATTAGAGCAGAAAGGAATAGTAAACGTTTCAGTAGTGTGCAATGTAGCATTAAGGAAAGTGGCAATCCACACACTGCAGATCATTTTGGTGCAGGCCTTCCTGTTCATTATCATTTCATATTGTAAAGGGTTGCAAATGGCAACATATCTATCATACGCCATGACAGTGAGCAAAGCAATATCAGATCCAAGGAAGAAGACAAACAAGAGCACTTGAGTAACACATCCTGAGTAAGAAATATGCCTTGTATTTGTAACAGAATTAAAAACAGCTTTGGGGATGATGACTGAAACAGAACCAATATCTTGCATGGCTAAATTCATTAGAAAGAAGTACATGGGAGTATGAAGATGGTAGTCAAAAGCAACAGCAAAAATGATGACAAGATTCCCTGTTATCGTCATTAAATATAATATAAGTAATAAAGTTATGTATATCATCTGTAGCTCCCAAATCTTTGAAAATTGCAAAAGAAAAAAGATGGATGTATTATTTTCCATTCTTGTCCATGAACCATGATATCTGCAGGGGGAGAAAAGTAGTGAAATGTTTTATATTCAGTTCACTTTCAATAGATTTTATGATTAGCTAAACAACTTTCAATAAAATTAAACCTCTATTTACTAATGGACTAAAACCTTTCTAAGCTATATGACCTTACTCTTCAATTGTGTTGCTTAATTTTTGTGTGGTGACGATCACAAGGATACATTGTACTCTGGGCTTACCTCGCTTTGGCAATTTGTGAAAACAAAATATTCATAAATAGAATAAAACGTTCTAGAGAAAATAGTTTTAGAGAATGAAATGATGGAGTAAGTGAAATTGAAAAAGTCATTCCTACGGGTGGCTTACAATCTAAAGGGTCGATACTTTGAATTCTTGTGGCTTCAGCCATACTCAGGCTAATTACCTCTATTCTTTTGTTGGGTTGCTGTCTTTGCTAGTTCTTGGACTCTCCCTCCCTCTGTCCCTGACCCGCTCTCTCCCCTGACCACCATCTCAGATCTTTGAGTTGAATTTTAGATATATTAGATATATTTGGCAAATGCAGACAAAGTGAACATTTTTATATCACTAACACAAAAAGCAAACACACCAACAAAAAACTTTATTTTAAAGTTCCGAGAATGGCTGAACTAGAGGAAGAGGCGGACAAACTATTTTTCCCTTTCATGAAAAATGATTTGCCTGTCTCTTCCACTAATATTATATCTAGCTAAGTTGATAAAGTTTTGCAGCATTAACATCTATTAAAATATACCACTTATTGTGGCTATAGAAATATTGGTGCTTCTTAGCTCCACCATATGAAATATAGAATGGGAACTTTAAAGACTGCCTTCATTTCTAAATCTCATTAAGCTCTTAAAGAAATTAGAAGTAATTTTAGTACAAATAAATAAGTTCTGATTTGATTTAAAGGGCAATTAATCTACCATACTGGATATTTTAAGAAAAAAAAGAAATTAATCATCAATGAGATAAAATTAAATGAATGACTCACCATCTTTATTCAAAAAGTTCCTATTGTCTTTATGCTGCCATCAGTAAGATTTTATGCCATAGTAGAGCACAGGTTTTACTGTATTCCTTGGGACCTGTCCCAAGAGTTTATATTATTCTACCTGAAAAATTCTGCAGAGGATAAAAAAAGTGATATAATAAGTGTTAACAGCAATGGCTCATCCTCCAATTTCATCAATCGCACCTGAAATTCCCTCAACGACCTAAACCAAGTAGACTTCACTGAAGACCGAGTTGAAAAAGCATTACGTGACCTTAAATCTTCTCTATCAGTCGGACCAGACGGTCTATGTGCTTACTTCCTAAAAAAGCTCTCTTCTACTATAGCTGAACCACTAAGCATAATTTTCAAAAAATCCTTCAGAACAAGCACCCTTCCTAAACTATAGTCGAAAGCAATGGTAATCCCCATCTTCAAAAAAGGACACCCCTCTCTTGTCGATAACCAATATCACTATGCTGCATCCCATGCGAAGTCATGGAATCAATTATAAACAAATCAATTACTCTCCATCTAGAAACTAATAATTTGCTCTCTAACAACAATTTGGATTCAGAAAAAAACTATCCTGCAACCTGCAGCTCATCCACTGCAAAAATATATGGACAACTCATCTAGATCAAGGGAAATCTATAGATGCAATTTATATTGACTTCTGCAAGCACTGCACATCAAGACAATCGCCAGCCAGAAGAACTCTGGCAGCTTTTATGGCAAGGAGGAGGAACCCGGAGGCTGCCAAGTCCAGGCGGCATTACTTCCTGGCGGGTGCTCTAGCGAGAGCTCATGAGATCACCCACAATGCCTTGCGTGTGTGCATGCCCTATGGGCTGCTGGGAGAGGCGGGATCAGTGAGGGGTCTTAAAAGACTGCCCCGCTTGCTGCTCCTTCCTTTCCCAGCAGCCAGGAGGTAGACATCTCTTTCACAGCTCACTCTTCCACAGCTCGCCCACAGAGGCCCAGACCGAAGAGGCCTGAAGAATCTGAAATCTGAGGACCAAGCAGTGAAGCTGGGCAGCTTTTTTGGGGGGAACGGGAGCAGCAATCAGCAGAGAGAAGTGGTTTGGAGGCCCCTGGGGAAGGGCGGTGGGAATCCCAAGATTAAGTGGGTTTTCTGCTAGGCCCTCCAAAGCGAGTGTGTTTTGTCTAGGCCCCTAGTCTAGCTAGACCAAGTGAGTTGTTCTAGGCCCCCTACAGCAGGTACCCAATTTCAGATATTTTAGTAAGAAAGCCTTTGGTTTACTAATAGGATGGCACCAAAGGGAAGGAAGAAGCAGGCAAGAGGCGCAGCTGCGGCTGCAGCTGTGCCTAGGCCTGGGGCTCAGATGGGTAGGGAGGAGCCCATGAGGACAGCAAGGTGCAGGGCCCCATCGAGAGCCTGGGCAGAGGCCAAGGTAGAGTTAGTAGCCCCTGGTAAGAGGCCCAGGATGGTCCCCTTGGGACCAGGGGGGAGGCCCATGGGGAGCCAGCAACCACTAGGTCAAGGCAGGGAGCAAACCCACCTGTATCTGGGCCAGGGGATGAGATTGGAGGGTCAACAACAAATAGTGGAACTGTGGGTGCCAACCCTGGGCAGCAATCATGTGGCAGGGGGATAAAAAGAACTGGGACCAGGCGGTATCACTACCCACCCATCTTTTGACTGCCTTGCTAGCACGCCTGGATGCAATAGAAGTACAGAACGCACAAGCACCTGACCCAGCTGTTCTGAGGACCAGAATAACAGCATTGGAAAGAGGGGACCAGCGAACTGAAGATGGTCAACCAGAGGTACACCAGCATGAGCCGGCACAGGCCAGGCAAAGGAGCACGGCAACCACGAGCAGGCCGCGGGCTCAGAGCAGTGAGGAGACTGCCTCAGTGTGGAGTGAGTGCCCTGTTCCAGCACAATTCTGGTCAGGTTCACATCTTGGCTGCAGAGCATGCACACCACCGAGCACACAGGATAATTAAAAACAAGTCCTTGACAGAACGAGGGTTGTCTACAGTATCATATCTATTCAGCTTGTATTTTGTGTTTTTATTTTTATTTTTTGCCAATGTATAAGACAAAGCATTTGTTGGTTAATATTTGAAGTTGCCAATTCTTTGACCATTCTGACATATAGTCAAGTTCTTTTTGTAGGGTAGCAGCATTGTTGGTGGTGTTGAATAGTTTTACATCATCAGCAAAATGAATGCAGTTGCTTAGAATCTGATCACAAATGTCGTTTATGTAAGGTATAAAGAGTGTGGGTCCTAAAATGCTTCTTTGGGGGATATCATTATTAACTGGTAGAGGGATTGATAGAGTGTTCCCTATTTTGATGACTTGTTTCTGTTTGATAGGAAAGCTTAGGGATCCACTTAGTGATCCAAAAATGCCATAAGATTTTAGTTTTAGAAGTAGTTTGTTGTGTACTATTGAAAACTTTACAGAAGTCTATATGAATTGCATCAAATGCTTTACCCTGGTTGAACTGTAAGGTCCATATGTTTTTACAGTGTAAGAGTTGCAGGTTGTAGGATAATTTATTTTTGAAGTCAAACTGCTAATGGATTGGTTTATGACTGATTCCATGATTTTGCATGTGACACAACATAATGAGATTGGTCTGTAATTTAAAACTAGGTGGGCTATCTAGGCTATCTTTTTGAAGATAGGGATAGAAACATAGAAACATAGAAGTCTGACGGCAGAAAAAGACCTCATGGTCCATCTAGTCTGCCCTTATACTATTTTCTGTATTTTATCTTAGGATGGATATATGTTTATCCCAGGCATGTTTAAATTCAGTTACTGTGGATTTATCTACCACATCTGCTGGAAGTTTGTTCCAAGGATCTACTACTCTTTCAGTAAAATAATATTTTCTCATGTTGCTTTTGATCTTTCCCCCAACTAATTTCAGATTGTGTCCTCTTGTCCTTGTGTTCAATTTCCTATTAAAAACACTTCCCTCCTGGACCTTATTTAACCCTTTAATATATTTAAATGTTTCGATCATGTCCCCCCTTTTCCTTCTGTCCTCCAGACTATACAGATTGAGTTCATTAAGTCTTTCCTGATACGTTTTATGCTTCAGACTTTCCACCATTCTTGTAGCCCGTCTTTGGACCCGTTCAATTTTGTCAATATCTTTTTGTAGGTGAGGTCTCCAGAACTGAACACAGTATTCCAAATGTGGTCTCACCAGCATTCTATATAGCGGGATCATAATCTCCCTCTTCCTGCTTGTTATACCTCTAGCTATGCAGCCAAGCATCCTACTTGCTTTCCCTACCGCCTGACTGCACTGTTCACCCATTTTGAGACTGTCAGAAATCACTACCCCTAAATCTTTTTCTTCTGAAGTATTTGCTAACACAGAACTGCCGATACAATACTCAGATTGAGGATTCCTTTTCCCCAAGTGCATTATTTTACATTTGGAAACATTAAACTGCAGTTTCCATTGCTTTGACCATTTATCTAGTAAAGCTAAATCATTTACCATATTACAGACGCCTCCAGGAATATCAACCCTATTGCACACTTTAGAGTCATCGGCAAATAGGCAAACCTTCCCTACCAAACCTTCCCCTATGTCACTCACAAACATATTAAAAAGAATAGGACCCAGAACAGACCCTTGTGGCACACCGCTTGTAACCTGACTCTGCTCAGAGTACTCGCCGTTAACAATAACTCTCTGATGTCTACGCTTCAGCCAGCTGCAAATCCATTGAACTATCCAGGGATTAAGTCCAATCTTCACTAATTTATCTATCAGCTCTTTATGTGGTACCATATCAAAGGCTTTGCTGAAGTCCAGGTAGGCAATATCCATGGCACCACCTTCATCCAACACCTTTGTGACATAGTCAAAGAAATCAATGAGATTAGTCTGACATGATTTGCCTTCAGTAAAGCCATGCTGATTTGGGTCCAATAAGTTATTGTTTTTTAGGTGCTGATTTATCCTCTTTTTGAGTAGAGTCTCCATCATTTTAACTACAACTGATGTCAAGCTAACTGGCCTGTAGTTACCAGCTTCTTCTCTACTGCCCTTCTTGTGGATAGGCACAACACTGGCCATTCTCCAATCCTCAGGAACTTCTCCTGTTAACAAGGATTGGTTAAACAAATCAGTCGGGGGTAGCAATGACAGATCTGAGTTCTTTAAGAACTCTGGAGTGGATGCCATCTGGACCCATTGCCTTATTTATCTTTAATTGTTCAAGTTCTTCTAACACATTGGCTTCTAAGATCACTGGAGCTGAATCCGTACAGCTGGAAGCAATGCTATATCCCTCTATAATATTATTTTGTAAGGTGTCTTTTGAGAAAACTGAACAGAAGTAGCTATTGAAATGGTCAGCGATCTCCTTATTCCCATTAATGCATGTATTATTCCCGGTACTAAGCTTCATGATGCCGCAGTTTTTCTTCTTCTTATCACTAATATATCTGAAGAAGGTTTTATCCCCCTTCTTTACAGATTTGGCAATTTCTTCCTCTTTTGAGGCTTTAGCAGCATATATTATCTGTTTCGCCTCCTTCTGTCTCATTTTATACACCTCCCTATCAGCTATACTTCCAGACACTTTATACCTCCTATGGGCAGCCTTTTTTTAATTGACTATAGCCCTTACATCATTGCTAAACCATAGTGGTTTCTTCTTCCTTTTACCTTTAGTTATTTGTCTTACATACAGTCCAGTGGCTTTTAAGATGGCATTTTTTAATACAGTCCAACCTTGGTTTTATCCAACCTTGTGCAATGGGAAGAGGAATATAAATCAAAGTTTTTGCTAAATGATTCTGTGACAGTATTTTGTGGAATATATACAACAGTATAGTTTGATGTCAATTACAGAATCAATAAAGGCAAAATTGAAATGCTAATAAGGAACATGAATGAAGATGAAAGATACTTTGTATATTGATTAATTCATAATCTGTATCTTAATATACATTATTTTTTATACTTAATTAATACTTTCATTATTAACTATACTTCCTTGTAAGCAGTACAATTTAAAAAATCATAAAAACAAGGGGGCACTGAGAAATTTGAGTGAATTTGAAAATCCTATAACAAATATACTGGGTATTTGTTGGGAACAATATGTAATTTATAAATAAAATACTGTAAATTTCCAAAGTTAAGCAACTCAAAGGCAGTACTTGATTAAATAGATACAGAACATGAATAAGTTATAGTGATGCAAGATTGGGAATTTATTAAAAGTGGGAAAATACAATAAATTTACTTTTGAAATTATAACTGAGAACTAGTAGAAAATATTTTCAAAGTAGTAAATATTTCCATGGATAAGACATGCTTCTATTGGAAAACTATTGATTCCCTTTTCAGAATAATGTCTAACCAAATTGTGAAAATAAGTCTTCATGTCATAGGAATGAGAGGAAAATGGCAGCTATAAATAGAACATTTTCCCCTCTCCCTCTTTTCAGAGTACACAGCTCAAAATAATATTTTTCTATAATTTAGAGTTGTTCTTCTATTTTCTATTTCTAATATACAATAGTTTACAACATAAAGTAAATAAAGTATCATAAAAGTCAGAACATTATAGATACATAAAAATGATGGTTCTACTTAACTTCTATACATTCAAGAACATATTTTCCACTTAATAGAATTCCTGGAGAGATAAACAAATTTATTTTGAATGAATGAATCATTAAAAATTCATTAAAAAGAAATACAGTACAAAAGAGTATGTTATAGTTTAAAGGGCTTTATAAAATACATGTTTTAAAATGTGTATCAATTGTATAGCTAGCTGAAGAGAGTTAAAGAACTCGGAATAGATCTATACTAGTCTCCCTTTTCATTATCAGCAAAAATATGTTACATACATATATACATACATGTATACTCAATATTTCAAGAAATAATAACATAAATAATAAGGAATATATAAGATTTAAATAAAAAGTATAACTAATTTCATTTCTTTCTATCACAAAATTCAATACTGGATGCTTCTGTACAATGATAATGGATTTTAATTAACTACTTTTAATGATATACACTAATTAACCATAGTTATGCACTGACTATGTAAACTCATTTAGTTCCACCAATTTTACAAGCAGAAAAACTTAACTTCTGAACCAAAATAATCTTCCTTGGTTAATTAGTTGACTTATCACATATTCATCCACTGAAGTGTAGTCATACTCCACAAATGTCAGGAAACAAATAGTATATACTAAAATATACATAACTGAGAATACGTCTGTAAAGTGTAGGATGGCAAATGGAGAATTAGCTTCCAGAATGCCATTTTAAACTCCTTGTTCCTCATGCTATAGATCAGTGGATTCATGACTGGGGGCATCAAAAAGTAAAACAAAGAAAACAAGGTATTTGAAGTTGATGGAGAGCTGGATGTGGGTTTCAGATATGCAAAGCTACCGCTTATCATAAACAGACAAATGACTATGAGATGAGGTAAACAGGTAGAAAAGGCCTTTTGCTTCCCTTGGGTAGATGGGATTCTTAAAACTGTTCTGAAGATCTGAACATAAGAAAAAGCAGTTATAATGTAGTAAAGAAAACCCAAAAAAGATCCAAAGATAACTGCCTGTTCTACTGCAACATAAAAGCTAGAACAAGAGATCTTGAGTAATTGAGGAATTTCACAGTATAACTGATTGATGATCCTGGAACAGAATTCTAATTTAGCTAAATTTCCCACATGGAGCATTGAATAAAACAGAGCACCTATCCAAATACTAGTTGCCATTTGGATGCAGGCTTTTTTGTTCATGATCATCTCATAATGCAGTGGCTTGCAGATGGCTACATAACGATCGTATGCCATGACACCCAGGAGAAAGAAATGAGACATGATGAAGAAAATAAGGAAGAAAACCTGGCAGAGACATCCAGAGTAAGAAATGGCTTCAGTGTTCATCAAGGAATTTAGCATGGACTTGGGAACTGTTACTGAAATTGAGCCAAGGTCTTGCAAGGATAGATTGACCAGAAAAAAATACATGGGTGAATGAAGTTGATGACTGTAAACAATGACAATGATAATGATGAGATTTTCAATGAGGGCTACCAAATAAATTATTAAAAAAACAATAACATGGACTATATGTAGCTCTTCAGTATCAGGGAATCCATGTAGAAGGAATTCATTGACTCTTGACTTATTTTCCATTCTGCATTTATATTTCAGGATTCAGAATAGAAGATAAAATCTTACACCTTTGTATCTATATCAGAATTCATGATGGAGTGAAATGCTTTTAAAATAATTTTCTTTAATCCAAGAGTGCTAGATAAAAACAGAGGTTTATCTATGGGATGCTTCTAATTGTCCTCGGAGGGCACATTTCTCAGGAGCCTAGTTTCCATTAACAACAAAGTCCATATAGGTCTGCAAAAAGTATTTAGAACTTTCTTTGTCCTCTCTTTATTCTATAGAGCAAGAAATACATGGCTCTTCACCAATGGTGGGCTATCAGCCAGAACATTAAATTGCGCTCGCTGCTGTGGCTCTTGTGTGGCTCTTGTGGGGCACTGAGGAGGCACCTTTAAGGCAAATTTGAGGGATTTGTTTTAATTTTGTTTTTCACAAAAGGTACCTGCAAAGGCTGGAGCTTTCTGGCTTCCCTCAGAGCTACTGTTACGGAAGCAAGGCTTCTTCCCCATGCACCGGAAAGCCTTTGGCCAATACGAGAAGGAAGTAATCTGAGCTGAAGTAACTGGGAAAAAGAAACGGGGGTGTGCGCATACGAGAAGGAGAGAGAGAGATAGGGAAGGATGTGAAGGCCATGGCGCCCAATGCCTCCAAAAGAGAATGAGAGGGGGAAAAGGTGATGGGAAGTCGGTGAGGTGGGGAGGAAGTGGTGAGAAGATGGAAGCAGGAATCCACCGCCGCTTTAAAAACAGCCACCTGAAGAACTGGAGCCATGGCAAGATGTTGGTGCCCTTTGCCTCTGAAAGAGAATGAGACCTGAAGGGGGGCGCCAAGGCCTTCGCACCCCTACCTATCTCTCTCTCTCATGTGCACCTCTGTTTCTTTCACTCAGTTCCCTCAGCTCAGATGACTTCCTTCTCATATCATCCAAAGATATTCTGGCCCATGGGGAAGAAGAGAGAGAGTGTGTCTGTGTGTACCCTTTCTCTCCCTCTCTCCCCCCCACCGGAGTTTCTGTCAAAGTCTTGCCCCGGCTTCTTCAGGTGGCTCCGTGTTTAAAGCGGCGATGAATTCCTGCTTCCGTCTTCTTCCCACCCCCTCCCAACCTCACTGGCTTCCCATCACCTTTCCCCCCCTCTTGCGTGCCACCTCCCTGCTTCTCCTCCATCGGAGCGGTCAGCTGGCGCCTTTGGGAGGCACCTTTGCTTGAGCTGGGGAGAGGCAGCATCTTTCCCACACCTGCCACAGCCACTTTGCTCAGAGCGCCCTTTGCCAACTGCTTCTGGGGCACCTTTGTATGTGTGTCTTTGTGCCCTCCCAGCAGCCTCTATTTGCTACAATGACAATTCCACTCCCCCAAACTAAGAGGCAGGAGAACAGGGCTGGTGGCTGAAGTAGGGGGTGGGCATGGTGGTGCCGGCAGCAGCCTTGCTTCAGTTGCGGTAGCCCCGAAGGAAGCCAGAAATCTCCGGCCTTTGCAGGTACCTTTTGTGAAAAGCAAAGTTTAAAAAAACCCTCAAATTTGCCTTAAAGGTGCCTCGTCAGTGCTGCCCTCATCCCTCCGTGCCACCTTTCTTTCCTAATTGAAAGTTGGAGCCGTGGAGGGTGGAAAAGTGCGACCTGCACAGCCCAGTCCCTGCATCCGGCTCTCAGAGATGGGAGTCGTGGTCTTTCTGTTTGGCCACTGAAAAATGAAGTAGCAGAGGAAGGACCATGGGTGCCACCCTCAACTTCCACTAGGCACTATTTACACTATTTGTCCTCTTGTAGTGACTCGTCAGTGACCTAAGTATAAGCCGAGGTTGGATTTTTCAGCACATTTTTGGTGCTGAAAAACTCAGCTTATACTCAAGTATATATGGTAAATATAAATATAAATAGGAAAGAGCTGAGAGATTAAAAGGAATTGGGCGAAGGGTTTTAGAATATTCTAGATTTGTTTCATTTGCTCTGTCTTTCTTATTATTATAGGTATCAAATTAAACTTCATAGTGACAACAAGATAAATTGTTTGGAGTTTGAGATACATGATCAATTTAATTATTGGGTTACAGTCTGATGTGCTTTTTATATAATACAATACTATATATTAGAGAAATAAATAGACAATACATATTAGAGATTTCTGTTCAGTTTGTTTCTTGTTTTCCTTTCTTGCCTATCTCTTTCTTCTCTTTTTGAATTAATCAAAATTATGTGAAATTTTAAATGATTAATGTATTCTAAACAATATAATGAATATAACAATATGAATAATGGAATGAATTAATATTAACGACATGATTTATACAATCAATATAAAGATTCTGTTAAGAGCTCTATTCCCATTTGTATAAATATTGTATAATAGAGAAAGGAATAGAAAACTAAAGGTTGATTAATTTTTGACTTAACATTTACTGAGATAGAAATTACTTTTATAAATGAAATCTGTTTAAATGAAAATTTTAAACTCATTATATAGAAGTCTGAACAAATTAATTGATTTGGAAAAATATATGAAATTTTGATAACTAATAAGAAAAGTTGAAATGCATAGTGAATATGAAAATAAGACAATATATTTAGTTATGTCTAAATGTACTTTAGAGGTATTTAGTTATGATAAAAGAGGGAACAAGAAAAACAAATATTGAAGAAAGAGATCAAGGAAGGAGAGGAAGCAACAGGCCTAAAAATGAAAAGTCACAAGAAATAAGACATATTTTGCAAAGTTAAACCAACAGTGATTAAAAGTTGGGATTAAATTTTGGATTAATTTGATTGAGAACCCAGAAGAGAAAACTAGACTTTTTACTGGATGTAGGGTTTTTTTCTTTTGGCGATATATTCCTAGAATAAAGAGTTATTTTTTTTCCTTAAGAGTAAATGTTAAAAAAAAATAAGAATTTTTGGAAGAGTTGTTGTTAGTTTTAAATTTGAATATATAGCATTGGTCTGCTAATTATGAAGTGAGTTAGGATGGAAGACACTCTGGGAAAAGTAAAGGAAGGTTAGGTTTTCCTCTTCCATCACCAAATGTTAAGGCCGGAAGTTGGCTAGCTCAAAGGAAAAAAGGCAGGAGGTGGCTTTGCATAGAAATATTGGTTAATTCAAAGACTCAGTTCAAGTATGTATGTATGTATGTATGTATGTATGTATGTATGTATGTATGTATGTATGTATGTATTTATTTATTTATTTATTTATTTATTTATTTATTTTTAATTGGATTTCTATGCCACCCCTCACCGAGGACTCAGGGCAGTTCACAACATATAATAAACAGTGTACAATATGTTGAATCCAATTAATTAATTAAAAAATCTAACCCTTCTCCCCCCCCCCCAAAAAAAGCATAAAAAACAATCATTCCATTCACTCAACATTCTCTGAACACATTCATTGGCCAAGTCTCCAGCACACTGGCTATTTAATTTCAACCAATCAGGTAGCAGCCAGGGTGTTTATAAGCAAGGGTTTAACAGTAATAATCTGTGGAGTTGATTATTTTAGTAAGGGACCCAGTTACATCTTTGATTTTTGATTCATGGAGACAATATACCTCCCTTGACTAATTTGTCTTAGAATTGTTTTAAAAGTTATAGATTATATATATATATATCTAATTATTATATATTCTAAAATGTGAAATAAAAGCTCTTAGTTTTCATTCAAAATCCAACAATATTTTAACCTGTACGTTTTCAATTACTTTTCCACTTATATATTTGCATCATTTTTAAAATTAATGGCATATGATAATTTTTAGAAATGATAATAATGATGATGATAATTGTTTACTTTGGAGGAGATCAGGATACCTATATATACTCCTGAAAGAATAGTGAAAGTAAAATCCATCTGAAATATCATTGTAGTATCACAGGGCCAAAATAAACAATTCTCATTTATTATGAAATTAGTATGAAATCTTTCCTTCCTACCTCCCCCTCCCTCCCTCCTTAACTTCCTCACTTCCTTCTTTCCTTCATTCCTTTTAAAATAAATATGGTTTATCTAACATTTTTCATAAACTTCTCTACAAATTAGAAATATTAGATTGATACAGATTAAATATATATATACGAATAATAGTTCAAATCAATATAAATCAAGAAACTTCATATTCTCTAGTATTTATAGAAATGAAGGCTTTTCAGAATAGAAGAATTGTGTGATACCCCATGATTCTTCCTTTTCTTTCAACCAACAAGACAAATAGTTAAAAGGCTTCAATTAATTGTATTATTAAATCTTCAATTTACCACCCAGGAAGAATATATATTTTTCCTTATGTTCTATTTTACTTTATGTTATACATTTATCAGAATGTAGTATAAACAGTCTTCATGATCTGTATTTATTTGTGTCAGAAGTACCTACAAATGGTACAACTAAAAACTAAATAACATTTGTTCCATATTGGGCCATGTCAACAGCATTTTCTCTCACAAAAATGAATTGTATTACTTTACGCATTTAGGTGCCCCTGGACAATACTTTTGTCACTGGCAATTCCTTTCAACACAACCTATGTTTTTTCAGAATAATTTACAATTATACAAAGTAATTCAAAATAATATTATCTCATAAAATAACCAAAAACAATATGAGAACAGAACTAGCTTGAATTTCTAGCACCTTTATTCTCCCTTTTTAATCTATACAACACAGAATACATTTGTTTCTTGTAGTTTAACTGATTACTTGTGTATTGTTGTGGTTGAAGCTGAAGTAGTCATCGACAAATAGGACATTATAGCATATAATCTTGTGCACTATGCTTAGGTCAGATCAAAGGTGGCAGAGTTCTAAATTTTCTACACCCAAAATTTCAAATTGGTGGCATAAGATATTCTGTTGCAAACAGAGAAATGTGGTACTCGTCTCATGAAATATCTCTGGACATTCTCAATTGTATTAATATCCAATATGTATTATGAGTTCCAGACAGATGAGATGTATTTGAGTATTGGTCTAGCAAATGTTTTATACACTCTTGTTAGGAGTACATTACTACCAGAAAAGAAGCTACACAAGATTAGGTTAACCACTCTTAATGCCTTCTTAGCAATGATGTTGCAGTGGGCTCTGGCACTTAGGTCACTACAGATGAGTACTCCAAGGTCCTTTACGTAATGAGGATTTGTCAACAAAGTTGTGATCATGTAGTTTGTATTTTATGTTCTGATTATTTTTGCCAATGTGTAAGACTGAGCATATGTTGGTTGAGATTTGGAGTTGCCACTTGTTTGACCATTTTGATACATAGTCAAGGTCTTTTTGAAGAGTTGCAGTTTTATTGGTGATATTGATAGTTTTGCATCATTTCCAAAGAGAACACAGTTGATTTTTATATTATTACAAAAATCATTCATGTAAAGAATAAAAAGAATCGGTCCTAAAATACTGTCTTGGAAGACAGTGCTGTTAACAGACACAAGATTTGTTAAAGTTTTTCCTATTTTGACCACTTGTTGCCTTGTAATACATTTGTACAGAGGTCCAGAAATGCCATAAGTTTTTATTTTTAGAAGTAGTTTGTTGTGTACCATTGAGTCAAAGGCTTTGCAGAAGTCTATGTAAATTGCATCTATTGTTTTGCCCTGCTCAAGTTGTGTAATCCATGTGTTTTTTCAATGTAAATTACAGGATATTTTTTTCTGAAACCAAATTGTTTGTTAAAGAGCTTGCTTCTAAGTGGGGGGTAATAGGTTGGTTAATGATTGATTCCATGACTTTGCAGGTGACACAACATAAAGAGATTGGTCTGTAATTTTTAACTAGGCTGGGTTCTCTCTTTTTGAAGATAGGGATGACCATGGCTAGAGACCATAGGTTGGGTACAGAGCTGGTCCTGAAAGATTTATCAAAAATTATTCCCAGTGGTTCCTAGTGGTTCCATAGGCCAGTAGAAAAATGTTAAAGCAGACATACAATCCATCTGGTCCAATAGATAGAGATGGTTTTAGAGTAGTGCCTTTCTCTTCCCATTTATGATTGTGTGATTGTGTTAAGGAGTGTGCAGAGTAATCCCTGAGTTGTCAAAGATACACATACACAGAGGAAACGTGGAGGTCTAGCAGATATCTAGTTGATAGCCCAGAGATATGAGCAATACTTTAATAATACAATCCAGATACATTAAGTGCATAAAATATTATTTACTTTAGCAAATATCTTAGTGAAGAACAGCCCTCGTCATATAGTTAAATCAATCAATACATATACAATACTATAACCTTACCAGTTCAGCCTACAAATACATAAATCATCATTTGAACACACAATTCTTATTATAGCATAGTCACATAGACATAACAGAAATAGCAGAGAATAGTAGAGAGAGAAAATCACGCTTCTTGCTCCCTCTTATGGCAATCTGTAACACTAGCTCTTAAAGCAATAGTGTTCTAATACACGTAAGCATAGATTTTTGGTTTATTTGACTTTAAATTGTTGCTTGTATCCTTATGATTTATATTAATTTTGATTGTTTCCCATATGACAATCATTAAGTTTTCTACCCAGTGAAGGACTGCTGTCTTTGGCATTACTGGTGTGCCCTATGTGTACTGATTTCAGAGATTTTCAGTGATATGTTTGCTTTTACGCATACGCAGAAGCAAAAAAACAGTGAAAATCACTGAAATCTCCCTCACACAAGCATCTTCACACAATATTTTGCTTCCTGCAAATGCCCAGAAGCCTAATTTCACGTGGGGCATGTATGTGCATTTTGGGGGTACACAGCTGCGCATTCATCCCAAAAATTGTTACCAGAACATAGCACTTTACCATTCCAGTAGTAGGCCATCAGTGGTAGTACCTCATGATTCTTGACAAATGTATCTTTTCTTTTATGTACACTGAGAGCATATGCACCCAAACCAAATTCCTTGTGTGTCCAATCACACATGGCTAATAAAGAATTATATTCTGTGGCCATACTTTTTCAAATTTATTGTTACAGTGGGGAAAAACAACCTTAAAATTGTTTTGATTCGTTGTTTTGCACTGGGATTGCTGGAGATTCAAATACAACAACAAAATAGAATCTCAGAATTATTATTTTTATTTACTTAAAACATTTTTATGGCTGATCACCTTGTCCCAAATTCTGGGAGGTTCTCAATCAAAACTTAAAACAACATAAAAACCACTAAAACCACCAACATTTAAAAGAAAAACACAATGGCAAGTCAACCTTCTGATATGCAGATATCACATTCTAACTCAGCTCTTAATGGAAAAGCCACATCTCTAGGGCTTTTCAATTGAGTAGTGATATAGAGGTCTGCCAAAATTCAAGGGTATATATCAAAGCCACAGTATGGCAAAAAGCCTTTTATAATGTGTGTGTGTGCGCGCACGTATGTGTGTGTGTAACTGCTTCTGTAAACTTACTTAGCTAGCTTTAATGCTACATACCACCTTTATAGTTCCTTTAATTTTATAATGAATTTCATGGTGAATGATTCCATCTTGTTCCCACTGAATAGATATGAATGTTTAGTGTTAAGGGTTTTAGAATTGTTTTTACTTTGTTTTACATTGTTGTTCATCACACAGAGTGCACAAGGCTTTGGGTAGCCTATAAATCACAGAAAGAAAGAAAGAAAGAAAGAAAGAAAGAGAGAGAGAGAGAGAGAGAGAGAGAGAGAAAGAAAGAAAGAAAGAAAGAAAGAACTCCTTAATCAAAATCATTTTTTCTTCAATAATAAGAATGTTACCTTTTTCATCACATAAGTTCAGATATATTTCAAAACTTTCAGGAAATTGAAAGTTCACACTAAAATATATACAACTGAAAATATTTCTATAAAGTGTAGGGGAAAAAACAGATAATCAGCTTCCAGAATGCTATTTTGAGTTCCTTGTTCCTCATGCTGTAAACCAGTGGATTCATGACTGGTGGTATCACACAGTAAAACAAGGATATCATGATATTTGATGTCGATTGGGAGCTGGGTGTGGGTCTCAGGTATACAAAGGTACCACATATCATAAACAAACAAATGACTAGGAGATGAGGTAAACAGGTGGAGAAGGCTTTTTGCTTCCCATGAGTAGATGGGATTCTCAAAACTGTTCTAAAGATCTGAACATATGAAAACCCAATTAGCACAAAAAGAATGAATGCAAAACAAGAACCCAAGATAATTATCCACACCTCTGAAACATAAGAGTCAGAGCAAGAGATCTTGACAAGTTGAGGGATTTCACAGAAGAACTGATTGATGATTCTAGAACAGAACTTCAGAGAAAACAAATTTCCTGTATAAAGCATAGAATAAAACAGCCCAGCCATCCAGACACTGGTTGCCATTTGGATACAAGCTTTTTTGCTCATTATAGTCTCATAATGCAGTGGGTTGCAAATGGCTACATAACGATCATAGGCCATGAAACACAGGAGAAAGAAGTGAGACATCATAAAGAAAACAAGGAAGAAAACTTGGCAGACACACCCAGAGTAAGAAATGGCTTCTGTGTTCATCAAAGAATTCAGCATTGATTTGGGAACGGTAACCGAGATGGAGCCAAGATCTTGCAAGGAGAGATTGACAAGAAAAAAATACATGGGTGAATGGAGTTGATGGCTGTAAACAATGACAATGATTATGATGATATTTTCAATAAAAGCTACAAAATAAATTATTAAAAAAATAACAATATGAATTATCCGTAGTTCTTCAGTGTCAGGGAATCCATGCAAAAGAAATTCACTAAATATTGATTTATTTTCCATTCTTTTTAAAAATTTCAGATGTTATAATAGGAGGACCCTTTCCATGTACCTTTGACAGAATTCATGGTGAAATAAAATGCTCTTCAAACAATATTTTTGCTGCAAAAGTGCTAGATTAAAAACAGAGGTTTATCTATAGGATGTTTGTAATTATCCTTAGAGAGCTCATTTCTCAAGAGCTTAATTTACTTTAGCAACCTAGATCCACACAGGAATGTAAAAATTTGGTTAAAGCTTTATTCATACTTCACTTAATCTACATGGCAAATAATATGCTAATTTTTCAGATTAAACTGGACTGGAGGACTAGATTAGACTAGGCAAGGCAAGTCTAGGTTGTGCAAATAGGTGGTTATGGAACGAATCACATCGGGTCGGCAGGGATACGGCTCTGTCCCTGTCGCTCCTTTTTTCCTGATTGGAGGACCGCAATTGCAGTTGGAGAGAACTCGGAGGGTTAGATCTAGAGGACGGGGTCGTCTGAACCCGAGGGGCAAAACGCCACTGTCCCAGAGGAAGAGAACAACCCCGCAGCCCCAAACAAGGAAGAACCGCGCTCCGGCTGGGGTGCGGCCATAGTGGCTAGCTCTCACGGAGGAGGGAGCATTGACAATAACAAAAGTCAACGAGATAAGGATCATCAGAAAAGAAAAGAAGAAAGTCTGCACTGAATAAGGTATACTCTTTTGTGTTTTTATTCTCTTAATACCAAGGAAAATAAAATAAAAGATCTAGAAAATAAAAGTCGAACAAGAAAAGGTTTTTTTTCCTCTTTAAGTAATATCCATGCACAGAACCTAAATGTATATACATTATTTCTACTTATTTTCTACAAATTGCTGAACTTTAAGAAAAAGTATACTTGAAATACCTTACATCCCTGGAAGAATATGAACTTGCTTCGCAATAGGGGATGAAAAGAGAATCTAATAAATTGAAAATTGAAAATATCCTATTTGATCATGTCTGATTATTTCCGGCTATAGTAGAAGGAAGTGTACTTAAAAAGGCGATCTTGAATTATAATATATTAAGGAAAAAATATTTGATTATGAGAAATACCAATCAACTTTGAATCTTTTTAATCCTCCAATGTGATTAAGTAATATAACCCAATTTGACTTTATTTTGCAAAACAGACTTTGGTGATTTGGGAAAGTTCGTAGCGGGACTATTTTTCTTCTTCGAACACTGGCAGCGGAAGGATCAACGGACTAATTTTCGCTTATTTTTCCTTGCTTCTTATTTTTTCCTTGCTTTTTAATTTTTCTTATTTTTCATTAACTATTGTTATCACTATTATTCATCGTATTTTCTACTTCCTGTACTTGACTTTCGCTGACGTTGTTAGGAGATTATGGATTGATTTTATTTTTTTTTACTTTTCCCTGGCACATGGATTGCTGATTTAGTTTGCTTTCAAGGATAAAATACATATATATTGTGAAATTGAGAACACAAGAATATAAGTGTGGAACGTGGACACAAGAAATTAAAGATTTAAGGATTCAAGGATATAAAAACGATATCAGGGTTAATTTTGAAATATATCAACTGAGTGATTATTGAGCTTTTTAATTCTCTTTTAGATTTTTAATACCCATATTTTTTTCCTCACATTTATACCTTAACATTTACACTTTTACACTTTTATACTTTTATATTTACACTTTTATATAATAGTTACATTTATATTTATATTTTTATATTATATATTTATAATATTTTTTTCTTTCTTGGTTATATTTCACCTATTTTTATAAATACACTTTTACATAACATTCACATTTATACTTATATTTTCATATTATATTTTCTATTCACTTTTTTTTCTAAGGTTTTTTTAAACTTTTTTTGCTATAGACAGTTAAGGTATAGGATGAACTGCTAGATAATTAACCCCCCCCCTCGATCTGGCATACCCCAAATCCATTTACTTATCCTTCCCTCTCTCTCATTTTTTGTCTTCTTTTACTTTTTTCTCTCTTATTCTCGCTTTTCCTTTTATTATATGTATTTTGATTTATGTTAGACCAATAGAATTATATATTTTGCTTTAATTTTATTTACTACATTGAATGAAATATTTGAAATTTGATATTTGATACTTGATTTATACCTGAGAAAACAATTAATTAACTTAGAGGGTATTATAAAATTTATCATGATAGTTTAAATACATTCTTCCCTCTTTTGGTGTGTCTAGCCTTTTATAGTATTGTGTTTTTATATAATATTACTATTTGGTCTGATTATAATTGTTTTTAAATAATATAGTCTTGTTATCAACGACTACAATTAATTAAAATAGAAGAAACTTAAGATATTATATAATTTTTGGTTGACAATCCCTGGAGATATGAGAGGCTCTTCTAGGTTACAGAGTACTACTACCATCACAACAACAACAACAACCAAAAAACAGACCTCCACCCCAACTCCCACTCCAAAGGTATCTCGAGTATCATCTCCATTACAACAAAGATCAATAACAACAATGTTGGCCAAGGATAAAGAAAAAGAAAAGGAGAAAACTCCACCAGAACCTAACTTTCAGACCATTCAAGATACTCTGGCCACCATTCAAGATTTCATGCAGAAAACCCAAATCTCAATGGACACAAATAGAGAAGAAGTGAAAAAATATTTAGAAGAAATGAAAAATGAAATGGGCAATCTTAAAACAGAAATGGGAGATGTCAAACCCAAAATAGGAGAAGTAAAAGGAAGTATGAAGGAGATGGATGGAAATATGAAAGTTATACAACAAAATTTACAAGAGAATGAAAAAAGAATGAAAACAGTGGAGGATAAAGTCGATGATGTAGGACAAAAGATGGAAGAATATGAAGAACACAGTTATCTATCTAACAGAGGCTTCGATGAAGCAATAACCAATCTGGAATTGCAATCCGCCTCACACGGCTTGAAATTCCAAAACATAAGTGAGGAGAAAGATGAAGACTTAACAGTAAAGATGGCAGAGATAATAGGAGAAATTCTACAGATGGACCCACAAGATCTTATAAGAGAGAGAGATGAAATTTACAGAGTCCAGACTGGATATGTACGATGGCATAATCTAGCAAGAGAGGTCCACATCAAATTCTCCAGGAGAATAATTAGAGATGACATCTTGAAACAAGCAAGAAACCAAACCTGGAAACACAAAGGGAAAGGCATTATAATACTAAAACAAGTTCCAAAAAGAGTAAGAGAGAGCAGAAGAGAATATTATTTTCTCACAAGTGTCTTAATACAAGAAAACATAGTATTCTGATGGTTGGTACCAGAAGGTCTCTCGCTAACTTGGCAAGGATGGAGAATAGAGTCTACGGAGAGGGGCGGCATACAAATCCAATAAATAAATAAATAAAGATAGAGAATGCGGAAGACACAAGAGCTTTCTTTGCACAAAGTGGATTAAATAGAACAGAACAACTACACAAAGAAACTAAAGACAAAGAAGAAGAATAGGAGGCAACCAGCAAAGAGAGGGAGGAAACACAAGCTGTCAGAAAGAAACAACCACAACCTCAAATTCAACAAGAACTGGTGTTAGGTAGTAGATTGAGAGAATGTAAAGAAACCAAAAAATATTATAAATAGGGATGTCACAAGATTTAAAAATCTTCTCAGTAAATGTTAATGGATTGAATAATCCCAGGAAAAGAAATCAAATATTGACTAAGCTCAAGAAACAAAGAGCACAAATAAATATACTACAAGAAGTTCATATTAAAAAATCAAATAGAAAATTACTTAATAAGCCCAAACTTGGGAAAATATACATGAGTTTAGCAGATTTTTAAAAAAGAGGTGTAGTAATGTATATTGATGAAACAAACAATAGATTCAAAACAAATAGTGATTTCAAAGGAAGAATTTTGATTGTACAACTAGATTTAGAACCAAAACCTCTGGTTATTATATCAATATATGCACCCAACTACAATCAAAAACAATTTTATAAGGAATTACACAATAAGATAATTGAGTTATCAATAGAAAATATGATAATAGTAGGTGACTTTAATGCAATTTCAGATAGTCAAATGGATTATTCAGGGAAGAGGAGGGAAAGAAAAAAAAAACAATCCTACCAATAACTCTTTGGAAAATGAGTACAGAACTACTATTAAAAGACGTCAGGCGTGAATACCACCCACAAAATAAACAATATACCTTCTACTCAAATCCCCACAAAATTTGGACTAGGATAGATATGGCATGGGCACCAGCGCATACAATGGAAAAAATTAAGAATATTGAAATAGAAACTAATAGTTGGACAGACCATAGCCCAATAGCAATACATTGGAAAGGTAGGGAAAAACTCAATAATTGGTTTATGAATAGGGATGTTTTGCGTGATCCTGAATATAAAGAATGGATTGGGAAAGAATTGGAACTTTTTTTCAAAATAAATAAAAATAATGACACAACCCCACAAAATCTCTGGGGTACAACAAAGGCTTATATTATGGGTTTAACCATTTCATATGTAGCTAGGAAAAATAAAGAGAAAAAGATACAATATCAAACATTAGAAGATGAATTTAAAAAATTAGAATTAGAAATGCAGCAAAATCAACAGGATGATAAAGATAAAAACCAGAGGGATATATTAAAACATAAAATAAAGTTAATGGAACAAGAACAAATGATAGAAAAAAATAAAAAGAGTGAAACAAGAATATTTTGAATATGCAAATAAACCAGGAAGATGGTTAGCTTATAAATTAAGGAAAGAAAGAAAATCTAAAATTATTAAAAAATTGTCAGATATGGAAGGAGTAATAAGACACAAAATAGATGAAGAGAAGGAAATAGTATTACAATTTTACAGGAAATTGTATGAAAAAGAAGAAATAAAAGAAGAGGCAATTGCAGATTACTTAAGCACTATAGACCTACCAATATTAACTGAAGAACAGCAACAAAAACTTAATAATCATTTCACAGCCCTAGAATTACAGCAATCTATCAAAACCCAGAAAAACAATAAACCAACTGGCTCAGATGCAATTCCAGCAGAATTTTACAAGTTGGACATTGAAATACTTTTCTCCAATATTTTGGAGATATTTAATAGCATAATAGCAGATGGAAAATTACCTAGAACATGGACAGAAACCTTAATAACATTAATGCATAAAGAGGGAACGGAAAAGGAGAAAATTGGGAATTATAGACCAATTTCATTACTAAACGTAGACTACAAAATGTTTATATCAATATATGCATGTAGACTGAAAAACATTATAAATGGAATGATACATGAAGACCAGAATGGATTCTTACCAGGTAGGCAAATTAAAAATAATTTGAGGACAACTATAAATACCCTAGAATAGTATGAACAATATCCCAGTAAACAAATGGCACTGATATTTCTTGATGCAAAAAAGGGATTTGATAACGTAGATTGAACTTTTATGAAAATACAATTAAATAAGATGAAAGTAGGAACTAAATTTTTTAATATTAGTGATGAGATTTAAACAGACAGCAAAAATTATAATAAATAATGAACAAATGGAAAGATTAGAAATACTAAGAGGTGTTAGACAAGGTTGTCCCATATCACCATTATTATTTATTCTAACATTCGAAACATTATTAATAAAAATAAGAACAGAAAATGATATAAAAGGCCTGAAGATTAAAAAAGAAAGTTACAAAGTTCAAGCTTTTGCAGATGATGTAGTCTTCATAATAGAAGATCCATTGACATCCATATTAAAATTAGTAGAATTAATAGAAGAATATGGAAAAGTAGCGGGTCTGAAAATTAATAAAGAAAAGACACAAATGCTTATAAAAAATATGACAGACTTACAGAAAAAACAATTAGAAAATTTAACAAACATGAAAATAACAAAAAAAGTAAAATACCTAGGTACCGTATTTTTCGCTCCATAAGACGCAGTTTTTTTCCTCCCAAAGTAGGATGAAAAATCAGCCGCGTCTTATGGAGCGAAGATGCAGGCAGGGAGGGGGGGGCGCTGGAGCAGAGGGGGGCAGCGATATACTCATCTGGAGACTGCCGCCTCTGTCGCCGCCTCTCCTCTTCCCAACCCCGAAGAGAGCCGCGCCTTTCGGCCTCCGGAAGTGCTGGGCCGGGGGACGCCTCCACCGCGCAGGTTTAGGAGGCGGAGCGGCACCGGAGGAGCGTTGGCGGCTCCCAGCCTTTGGGAAGGCTACGGGAATCGCTTCAGGAGGCGGGGAGGTCTCGAAGACCCAAAACCCAGCCAGTCACTCGCAGCCGGCCGCCGCCTGTGCAAAGTTTGGCTGCGAACTCGGAAGCGCCATCCCGACAGCTGGCTGGCTAGCTGCTGCCTGGCCCCCTCCCTCCCGGAGGAGGGTCTCCCTCCGCACCACCAGCGGCGCTCCCCCCACCAGCCAGCCAAGCCCCGCGCCCGCCGGAGCCGGCTCCTCGCTCTCCCCCCACCGCCCGCCACGTTTGCAGGAGGTGGGGAGGGTCGGGGCGGCCCACCAAGGCCAGGAGGGACGCTGCTGCCCCCTTCCCTCTCTCTGCCCGCCGCTGTGCCTCCTGCTGAGCCCCCTCGGCCCCGCGCGGCACCTGAGTTTTGAAGCCCCCTCGGCCCCGCGCGGCACCTGTCAGAGGAAGCTGCCCTGTCCCGGCCAGGCGAGGTCGTCGGGGTTTGAGGGGCCCTAAAGCGCTTGGCAGATTGCCCAGCGGGTTTCGGATGCCACTCGGGAGCCACGGAGGCCCCTTTCTGCTCAGGGTCTGGGCCACACGCTCTCCGCCCACAGCAGAAAAACAGAAAAAATAAGGGAGAGAGAAAGAGAAAGAAAGAGAGAGAAAGAAAGAGGAGAGATAGAAAGGGGGAGAGAGAAAGAGGGAGAGATAGAGAAGGAGAGAGAGAAAGAGAGAGATACAAAGAGAGTGAGTGAGAGAAGGAGAGATAAGAGAGAGAAAGAAAGAGGGACAGAGAGAAAGAAAGAGAGGGGCAGAGAGAAAGAAAGAGAGGGACAGAGAGAAAGAAAGAGAGGGACAGAGAGAAAGAAAGAGGGACAGAGAGAAAGAAAGAGGGACAGAGAGAAAGAAAGAGAGGGACAGAGAGAAAGAAAGAGAGGGACAGAGAGAAAGAAAGAGGGACAGAGAGAAAGAAAGAGAAGAACAGAGAGAAAGAAAGAGAGGGACAGAGAAAGGGAGAGGAGAGATAGAAAGAGGGAGAGAGAAAGGGAGAGATAGAGAAGGAGAGAAAGAGAGAGATACAAAGAGAGTGAGTGAGAGAAGGAGAGATAAGAGAAAGAAAGAGGGACAGAGAGAAAGAAAGAGAGGGACAGAGAGAAAGAAAGAGAGGGACAGAGAGAAAGAAAGAGGGACAGAGAGAAAGAAAGAGGGACAGAGAGAAAGAAAGAGGGACAGAGAGAAAGAAAGAGAGGGACAGAGAGAAAGAAAGAGAGGGACAGAGAGAAAGAAAGAGGGACAGAGAGAAAGAAAGAGAAGAACAGAGAGAAAGAAAGAGGGACAGAGAAAGGGAGAGAGAGAAAGAGAAAGAAAGGTAGAGAGAAAGAGGGAGAGATAGAAAGAAAGAAAGAGAGAGGGGGGCTTGTTTGTATATTTTCCCAATTCCCCTAGGGCAGTGTTATTGTAATTAATATTTTAGCCTACTTTTTGGCTCAAAATATTTTTTTTCTATTTTCCTCCTCTAAAATCTAGGTGTGTCTTATCAGCAGGTGCGTCTTATAGAGCGAAAAATACGGTATTTGGATTTCTGCAAAAGTCATGTCCTTAAAAAATGATAACTATACAAAACTCTTAGGTCAAATTAAAAAAGATCTGGAAATATGGAATAATCTACAGTTATCTTTAGTAGGAAGAATTTCTACAATTAAAATGAATAGTTTATTTCAAGTAATTCCAATAAATCCAGGAGGGAATTTCTTTAAAGAACTAACAAAGATTACTAAAAATTTTATATGGCAAGGTAAGAAACCAAGAATAAAACAAAGTTCATTAGAAGACCAGAAGGAAAGAGGAGGACTTGCCCTCCCAAATTGGAAGTTATACTACCAAGCTGCAGCATTAACATGAATAAAAAATGGTTAACCCTGGAAAACAGAAGATTATGAAACTTAGAAGGCCATGACTTAGTGCTAGGCTGGCACGCCTTCATATGGTACGAAAAGTCTAAAACTCATTCATATTTTAATAGGAATAAAATTAGAAAGGCATTAATAGATGTTTGGAGAGAGATTTTTAAAAAAATCATTTCTTAGTAATGCCAGATTGGATTTCACCGATTGAAGCAATTTTTCGCCCAAATTTGTTAAAATAAGGTAAAATATGGAAATATAGTGATTTACTTGACAATCAATTAAAATTAAAAACAAAACAAGAATTACAAGAATCTGGGGTAGAAATTGATTGGTGGCAGTACGCCCAGATTAACTCTAGATATCAAAAAGACACAAGAACATTTATATTCAGGAAGGATAACAATGCACTTGGGAAATTACTGATACAAAATCAAGGGAAATTGATTGGGAGATTAACAGTTTTGATTAGTTGGTGTAAAAATCTTGGAAAAGAAATAAACTTAGATACATGGGAAAAGATGTGGACATATAATTGGAAGATAACTAGATCAATTTCTTTCAAAGAGAATCAGATTAAAATGTTTTATAGATGGCATCTTCCACCAAACAGGATTTCAAAGATGTTTCCTAGTGCTTCACCTATGTGTTGGAAATGTAAAAGGAAAATTGGCACATACTACCACGCATGGTGGACATGCCCAAAATCTAAAATTTACTGGAACAAGGCAGAAAAATGGCTGAAAGAAATTACAAATAAGGAAATTAGGAAGACACCAGAATTCTTTTTATTAGGTATCACAGATATTAAATATAAAAAAGAAGTATATTATTTAATAATTCATATTTTAGTAGCAGCTAGAATTGCATTTGCAAAAAAATGGAGATGGAGTGGCACAGCAGGTAGAGTGCTGTACTGCAGGCCACTGAAGCTGACTGTAGATCTGTAGGTCAGCGGTTCAAAGCTCATCACCGGCTCAAGGTTGACTCAGCTTTCCATCCTTCTGAGGTGGGTAAAATGAGGACCCGGAGTGTGGGGACAATATGCTGGCTCTGTTAAAAAGTCCTATTTCTAACATGTTGTAAGCTGCCCTGAGTCTAAGGAGGAGGGCGGCATAAAAATTGAATGAATAAATAAATAATAAATATATGTTCCATGATTTTATTTTATTTTATTTTTCTATAACTGCGCAATCCTACAAACAACTCTAGGTGACTCATAATTCAAAATTAATTTATTACAATTAAAATCTTAAAAACATTTTAAAATAATAAAAACCTCAAAAGGCCTTAAAACAAAAAATATTTGAGTACATACAAAGCAAGATATCTGGCTTGTTAACAATATACCGGTAATTAGCAGTGGTGCCTTTGACCAATGTAGTGCCTTAGGCTCTGGAAGACAGACAGGTTTTTAAAGCTTTATTATTATTATTATTATTATTATTATTATTATTATTATTATTATTATTATTATTATTATTAATATTATTATTATTATTATTATTATTATTATTATTATTATTATTAATTTATTTATTAGATTTGTATGCCGCCCCTCTCTGAGCACTCGGAGCAGCTCACAACAAACAATGCAATGCACAAATCCAATATTTAAAACAATATTTAAAACCCTTACTAAGAACAATCATGCAATAACAACAAATCATACATAAAGCAGAACAGCCGTGCCTGGCAACACAGGAGGGTTTTCTGGAGTTTACAAAAGGCAAGGAGGGTATGGGCAGTCCTAATCTCTGGGGGGAGTTGATTCCAGAGAGTCAGGGCAGCCACAGAGAAAGCTCTTCCCCTGGGTCCCACCAGATGACATTGTTTTGTCAATGGAACCCGGAGAGGCCAACTCTGTGCGACCTAATCGGTCACAATTTTCATCGACCAATTTGTTTGCCATGTTGTTTGAAATCCTTCCTCACTTGCAAAGATTTCAAAGAAAAGCGGTTCTTCTTCTTGTGCCCTATCCGCCATCGGATGTTGGACATCCTATTTTTGTCAACAAGAAAGCGGTAACCGATCCCTTTCACCAGCATTGAGAAACTTACTTAAGAAACTTTTAAAAGGCTAATAGTGTTGGGGCCTTCTAATCTCCAAAAGAAGGATGTTTCCACAAAACAAATGTTGTTGCAGAAAGGAGTGGCCTTCTAGGCCTCATAAAGGACATTCTCTGGGTGATGAGATCTGCAGCATTTTATCTTATCTCATTGAATGGGTAGAAAAAAAGGGAATGCAAAAAAAATGCAATCCTTCAAGTACCCTGAGGGAAATGTCATATGATGTAGCAATGCAGTGACCAGATTTTAACATTGCTATAGTGGGACACCATTGACATGTGTGTGTGTGTGGGTCCTTGATTGGTTTACATGGAGCAAATATATATATATATATATATATATATATATATATATATATATATATATATATATATATATATCTTCCACCCTCTTTCTTTATCTGTCTTCCCTCCTTCCTCTCTTTTTTCTCTTTCTCTCTCTCTCTTCCTTCCTCTTTCTCTCTGTGTCTCTCTCTCTATCTCTTTCTTCCTCCCTCCCTTTCTTTCTTTTTCTCTCTCTCCCTCCCTCTTTCTTTCTCTCTCTTTCTCTCTTCCTTCCTCTCTTTTTCTCTCTCTATTTCTCTCTCTACTTCCATTCCTTTCTCTCTATTTCTCCCTCTTTCTCTCCCTCCATTTGCCTTTTTCTTTCTTCTTTCAAACCAAAGTACTGTAAATAAAAGTAAAGAAAAAACCCCACATTGATGCAATTTGGATAAATATCACCGAAATGAATTCAGGCTCATCCACCTCTGATCTTTTTAATCTCTTTCCCATGTGGCTGAAAGGGAAGTGAAAACTTAAACGGGCATCGACCCTCTGGAATTTTATCTCAGATTCTCAATGGGAGGTATAAGACTGGGTTTCTTTTGCCCTTGAAGTTTGCTTGCTGGAATATACAGACATATTTTGTCTCCTTATGCCACCTGATCTCCTTCCTCCATTAAATATTATGTGGGAGCAAAGTGAGCAAAGATAGCAAAATATCTTGCCTATTTTGCTTTAAGGCTGCAGCACAGTCTACCTTGAGACTTGATTTCCTATTGTGTTAAGGTGAGGCTGGAGAGGTGCATGCTTCTCCAACCCGCCAATCTCTCACTCTCGCTATTGGACATGTGTAAAGTTTTGGGCCACTGCTTCATTTTTTCCCCTACTCCCCACTTTGCCTTCACATGCCCAACAGTCCTCTGCATTGGCTGATTTCAGGCAGCGTGGTCACCCGGCATCAAAGAGCCAGTCCTTCTGGCTCCAACACAATCACCAACTGCCATTAAACCACTGGCTGATATTGCTTTAAAAAAAAATGGGACTTTTATTAAACAACCCAGTGGGAGGTGGGACAAATTGCCAAAAAGTAGCACTGTCGCGCCAAAAGCAGGATGTCTGGTCAGCTTAAGCAATGCACAAATAAAAGGGATTGAGCATTTATCACACTGACACAATGTGACTTTTGTAAAATCATAGTCATTTGCAAAACACTAGATTTATATCCAAAGCTATGTGTGTGATGGAGAACATGTGAGTCAAAATTATATAGAAACACATTACTGTACTTTGTACATTTTAATATTTTAGGTGTTTTGGGTACTTTAGAAAGGTGATAGTTGAGGAGACAGTTTTGCTATTTTATCTTTTTGCAATCATTGAGCTAAAATAGATAGTTACAATTATTATAATTAGCAAACACATCAACCAGAAAATAAATATTTTTCTCTGTGCTCTCAATATTCATTTGCATTAATCTTCTGAATGAATCCCTCAGGATTAAAATTTGGAACTCTGTTCAATTATTAGGAACATGTTTTGACAAACATAACACTTATATTTACAATAATATGTGTCCCATAGTAACCACTTAATATACAAATGCAGAAAAGTTTTTTGATTGATTGAAGAGGAAAAAGAGAGGAGAGTATTTTATGTAGTATATATGGCATCGTGATCAAGCAGAAGAATACATTGATTTGAAGTGATCCAAAGCTAGAGAAGAAAATTCCATCTAAAAATAAAATATGCCAAGAGAGAAAGTAAGATTTATGTTTAAAAATTTTACTGATAAACTGGTTATTGTTCTTATAACAGAACTCAATTGTTTATAAAATATTTAAATAAGATATTTATTGCATTGGCATCCTTCATGGTATATTAATATCTGATATCTTTGTGTAGAGTTTTTTCTGTAGATTATTTCCTTATCTTTGATGAAGTCATATGTTATGGTAGTGGGCGGCATAGAAGTCAAATTAATTAATTAATTAATTAATTCTGGGCAAAGTAAAAATATTATGGAATGTCAAAACATTTTTCCATAAAGTAAAATTGTTCTCCTCAATTCCCTTCCCTTTCCCCAAAATAACCATTAAATTATAATAAAAAACAAATAAGGAAAACAGGCCTGAAATAAATTGAAAAACAAAGAAAATTTATGATTATGCGTACATGTACATTGTAGCATTGAAATTCAAATAGATGGTTATCTACCAAGCTACATAAACATATACAGAATTTCAGAATGATAATTCCCATTGCTTCATATTTTTCTAAAATATTCTTATATATTTTAATCTAGTTCATTTCTTTTTTCAATTACATAACATTTCCCATATAATGTACAATGTTTACAGTAATTATTTGTGTAGTGGAAAGAATACATCTCAACAAGATTGTGTTAGATCAGAGAGGTTACAGGTTCTAGAATTTTCCTTCTTAACAATATAATTTCTGATTCAGAAAATATTGTTAATTATTTTATTAGTCATTTAGTCGCTAATATATTCCTTATTCACACATTTATCTGAATTTGCATAAAAATCTTGAAAACATGCTTTCCTAATCAATCTCCATATTCAAATGCAAATGTGATTTTATAATAGGCTTTGATTTTAATATTTTTCTTTTTGTTTCCTTGCAGCCGATACATTTGCTATTGGTAATTAATTTTTAGAAATGGCAAATCAATCATTAATCTCTGGATTTCTGCTCCTTGAATTCTCAGCAATCCGAGAGCTGCAAATTGCACATTTCTATTTATTTCTGACTTTATATTTGGCAACCCTAACAGGGAATCTTCTTATCATCTCTGCAGTGGCTTTTGATTACCGTCTACATACACCCATGTATTTCTTTCTAATGAATTTGGCCATCCAGGACATTGCTTCTGTCTCAGTTCTTATCCCCAAAATCATGATCAATTATGTCTTGAACAACAGATACATTTCTTATTCTGGATGTGTTGCTCAAGTCCTTTTTTTTATCTCCTTTGTAGGATGTGATATGGCACTTCTTACAGTCATGGGCTATGATCGCTATGTTGCAATTTGCAACCCTTTGCAATATGAACTTATAATGAATAAGAGAGCTTGCAAGCAAATGGTTGGAATTGTATGGATTGCTGGTTTCCTCTATGGTGGGTTACATACTGGTGGCACTTTTGCATCACCTTTCTGTTCCAATGTTGTTAATCAGTTCTTCTGTGAAATCCCACGGTTGCTTAAACTTGCTTGCTCAGATATATTCCTAGCCGAAACCGGAGCTCTAATTTTTAGTGCTCTAGCTGGGGCTGGCATCCTTATTTTCATTATTGTTACCTATATACAGATCTTCTCTGCTGTCTTGAGAATTCCTTCTGTTCAAGCGAGGAAAAAGGCATTGTCCACCTGTCTACCTCATGTCATTGTTTTCTCTGTATTTGTAACTATTGGCAGTTTTGCTTATCTTAGAACCCCACCTCAAAAACCTTCCCACTTGGATTTGGCAATAACTATAACATACTCCATTATTCCATCTCTGCTAAATCCATTGATTTATAGCTTGAGAAATAAAGAAATAAAAAATGCTTTATCAAAGCTGTTACATTTCTAAGATTCTTCTAAGAATATCATGTTCATTTTTGTTTAGCTATGAATCTGTCATTATGTAGCCTTTATATTAGGAAATGGGTGTCAAATTTAATTTCAGCAATAACTGTGACATGCATAAAATTTATAAAATCTTATTAATTTACTGGAGTGGTGTGCAAGTTTGAAATAATAATATCTCTTTATGCATATATGTATTTATGAATTTATTCAATTTTTTATGCCGGCTTTCTCCTTAGACTCAGAGCAGCTTACAACACGTTAGCAATAGCACTTTTTAACAGAGCCAGCCTATTGCCCCAACCATCCAAGTCCTCCTTTTACCCACCTTGGAAGGATGGAAGGCTGAGTCAACCTTGAGCCGGTGATGAGATTTGAATCACTGATCTGCAGATCTAGCAGTCAGAATTAGTGGTCTACAGTACTGCACTCTACCCACTGCGCCATCTCGGCTCATATGTATATGTGTATCTTGTGTGTGTATGTGTTTGTTTTTATATATATATATATATATATATATATATATATATATATATATATATATATATATATATATATATATGTGTGTGTGTGTGTGTGTATATGTGTATATGTGTGTGAGTGTGTACATACCATGTTTTCCCCAAAATAAGACCCTGCCTTATATTTTTTCTGAACCCTGAAATAAGCACTTATTCTATGCACTTATTGGGTTTATTATGATGGTATGTCTTATTTTAGGGAAAATGGGGAACACACACACACACGCACAAACACCAACAAACTTTCTATCTCTTTGTCTATTGAGATTCTAAGTCATCCAGTTCATCATTGTGAACTGAAGAAGCTTCCTGGATAAGAAGTGAAATGACTTCAGGTAAAACAGTTGCCTTTCAAAAAATCACTTTTGGGTCTCTCTCTCTCTTCATATTTCCCCCCACTATGAATTTTTTTTCAGAAAGGAAATATGTCGATGCCCCCATTTCCTCTCAGTGAGTAAGTTATTTGGACTCTTATTAGAGTTGAAATACTGCTTATATCACAAGAGTCATTACTATAATGTTATTGACTCCTATAATTTCTTGTAGGAGTTCTATTTTACCACTACCTAGGCAGAAAGATTTTAAAAAATCACAAATCTAAATTACAAAGATTTTAATATCTAATGTTCTAAATTCTTCCTGGTTATAAACAAAATCATTTGAAATGATGTTATTCTGCCATTGGAAATGAAATAATCTTTGAATTAAGAGTCATATTTTTAGTTGTTTGAAATAATTCAATCCTAACCCTAATTCTCACCCTAATTCATGTACTTTTAACTTTTAACATGTTCTTTCTTTTAAAAAGTGATGGAACAATGTATGCTCACCCTGTAACAGAGTATTTAACTTTGGTTGGAAACAATGAAGAGAATAATCAAAGTTCATTTCATGGATAATTCTTGTTTAAAATCAAGGAATAAATCTGGAGGAAGGGAGGCAATAAAGAAACATATTTTATATGTTAGAAAGATAGGAGATTTTGGAAAAAGAGGGATGATCATGATGGGTAAGAGTTTGAGAAATATTTTAACTGCTGTGTAATGATAATAAAACCATCCACTTAGGGAAGGATTTAGAGGGTGGAAGGGAAGTAGGAAGGAAGGAGTGAAAGGGGAGAGAGTGGAAAAAGTGTAGAAAGAAGGAGGAAAGAGAAGGGAGTAGTAGAAGAAGGGAGTAGAAGAAGGGAGAAGGAATAAGTAAGTAGGTAGCAGAGGTGGAATAGCTGCCTGAGATAGAAAGAAGGAATTGGAAGGAAGAAAAATGGATACAGATGAAATAATATGAAGCAAACCTGGAATGTGATTTAGTTTATTGTATTTGAATAACGATATATGTACATTAAGCTGTATTGAAGGTATATGAAGCTATATATTGATGGTGGAGAATACATACTTTTCACAAAGGGGTTAAGATCCATTTTTCCCTGTAATATAAGCAGTCTAGAATTACATCAGTAATAAATGGACCATAAAAGTTAATAAATAATAAATAAGATAACAGAGATTTCATGTCTTCAGAAGAATGAATTATGACCAAAAATGTCTTCAAACGGGATGAATAAATAATGTCATGCTTATCATTTTTAACACATTCACAAACACAGGGAGAAACATTCTAACAAATACACATTCACAAATACAGTGAAAAACACTCTAAAGTATGTAGGGAAAACTATCTGCATATCCTGGTCTATATTTTAACAGGATTTTTCTGCCCGTTTCCAAAGTATTTTTTTAAAAAATGTTCCTATTGAAGTATCGTTGTTTCAAAGATTAGCATATGTTTCTGATTCAATATTAAGAACAAATGCTTGAAATAAATAAAAAATAAATGGTTAGGTTAGGTATAATTTCTTCTATGGCATATTTACAATCTCAATTGAGGGTTTAATATACTGAATATATGGTTTAATTATCAACAATAATTTATATATCTCAATGAATTAAAGTAATGACAAAATCAGCAGAAATATGCTATTGAATAAACATTAGTTATAATGAAAAAGCAATTAATCAAAATACAAGAAACATATATTTTTCTGTTGTTTAGACAAAAACGCTGAATAAAGGTACTGCAAGGTCACCCTCGTTCTGTTCTATTTTTCTTTTCTTTTAGGGAAAGTATTATTTTGAATCATTCTTGTATCATTATAAATTATAGTGAAGAATGCATATACTATATACTGAACAACACATAATAAAAACTAAAGTCCTGCATAAGGGGGGGATTTCCCTGAGTTGAAGGTCAGAGGTTCATTAATTTAGTCCATTGAAACAAAAAATAAAAACAATCAAAAGTAAGATGGAACTGCTGGGACAAAAAGTTGATACCATTCAAGAGAAAAATTCTCTGACTCGTAGGAATTTAGAAGACGCTATTGCTCAATTTGAGATCGACTGTCCCTCATATAACCTTAGATTCCAGAATAGTGTAGAAGAGAAGGAAGAAAATCTAGCAGCAAAAATTCTGCAAATTGACCCCCAGGAAACTATAAGGGAGATTAATGAAATTTACTGGGTTCACACTTTCTATGCAAGAAAACATCATCTGCTGAGAAGTTCATGTGAAATTTTTAAGGAGAGCAGTACAAGATGATTCAACTTTGGAGGATATCAACTGAAAGGGAAGTTTTTAAAAAAAATATGGACTGTGCAGGGATGAATAGGTTGACTTTGAATCTTAAATATAAACGAAATTCTGATTATGATAAAATTTTGGCAAGTTTTATGTGATGTATAGAATATGTGATGTATTATGAGAAGTTTCCTTTATTCTAGATACATATAGAATCTCTATTAGTTATATGATAGGTGGATATTGGATTAATTAGTTTAATTGAGATATGAAAGTTTGACTTAAGATTTGGATAAAAGAGATTTTGTTATAGCTTATATTGATGCAAAGTAATGTCTTATTGTAAGATGGAGAAAAAAACTTTTTATTTAAAGATTGGGACCACAGGCATCCAGCCATCTATTGTGGGAGGATGAGTGCCTCTGGAGGCATTTGAGAATGGATGGGATGTGCCAGAGTCACTCTGAAGGTATCTGGAGTTGCTGGCTGTGAAGCGGGGAGGGATATGTGGAAGGCAATTCCTTATTCCTAGTCCAGTTTACAGACTCCCAAGAAGGGCATACTGCACAAGGCGGGTCGAAGCCGACTGAATGTGCACAGTCATATGGACATTTGCCAGAACTGCACTCCGGATTCTTTCCAAATTGACTCCTTTCTTGCAGTCCGCAGCCAGTGCAGAACTGGGCTCCTGGGGAGGGAGACATGCAGCTTAGGATGGGGATGTCAGGTGCTTCTTCATTTGCAAATGTCTCCCTACCTCATCTGCAATCTGGGGGCAAGGAATGTTACTTCTATTGTGTCCCCCACCCCCCTCCCATCATATCCAGAGGAGGATTTCATACAGATCCCTTTTGCAGGCTTTCTGGGTGAGAGGAGCATGCAGTGTCAACCCTCCTCTACCCAGGAAGACAGCTGATGAATTCGCTGCGTGACCAACAGGACACCAGTGACCATTCTCCTTCCCCTTTTTGCAGGGTGCAGTGATCCACTCCACTCACCCTCATCCTGGACTTCCTTCTGCCCCTTACTTTCCCTTCACCGGTCTTCTTAGTTCTGGGTTGCTTCTCTCTTAGGTTAGTTTCCATCCATTGCTTCTTATCTTGTCTTTTGATGCTTTAGAAAATAGCTTGACACCCTCATCCTTAAAGGAATTTTTAAAATATTGGGACAGTTCTATTATGTCACTTCCTAATTCTTCTTTTTATTAGACTAAATATACCCAATTCTTGCTACCATTCTTTATATGTTTTAGCCTCCAGTTCCCCAAACCATTTGTGTTGCTCTTCTCTGCACTCTTTAGAGTTTCAATATTATTATTATTATTATTATTATTATTATTATTATTATTACTATTATTATTATTTATTAGATTTGTATGCTGTCCCTCTCCGAGGACTCGGAGCGGCTCACAACAAGAAAACATTATGATGACTAGAATTGAATGCAGTGTTTCATTACTAGTATTAGTATTAATGGTGGAACTGATGGTGGTAAAATTAGCAGTATTAATTGTATTTCCATATTAACTTTCTAATGTACAAAGTACCTTATGAATGATGATAATTTTAAAGGAGTGTCAAACTCAATTTCATTGAGGGCTGCATCAGGATTGTGGATGTCCTTGGGGGACTGGGTTGGCTGCAGTTGACTCGTGGTCTTGGATGACTGGTGAGCAGGGCTGGGGGGAGTGGCCAACTCAATGTCACTTATGTTAGGGCACAGGACCAGGGTGGATATTTGGGCCTGCTTACTGGAGGAGCTTCACTGACCCTCTCAGGCTACATGAGGGTCTACCAGATGACCTGGGTGTCAGGCATGCAGCCCTTGAGTTCCCAAAGCAATGAGCCCCACAGCCCAGCCCTGAGGGGACATCCAGCCATGCTTCCTTCCTTCTTAAAGCTGTGGCTGCTGTGCTTGCTTTCCTTGTGTGGACTGGGCTTTCCAGACTTGGGGGGGGAGAGGGGCAACGGGGCTTCTGCTGGAGAGGGCTGCCATGAGGTGGGGCAAGTTGAGGCAGATGGCAGGACAATAGCCTGGCTGCAAGGCCCAGATGTGCATGGGTAGATATCACATGTAAAAGCTCTGGGTCTGGGCTTGGGTGGGGTAGAGTGGGGAGGGATCCTGGCTGCCTCCTGGGGATAGGGGCTGTCCACTCTTCCCATCATGGATGGGGTGATGGGCAAGAGGATGATCTCATGTATGGCACAGTTGAAAGAGGTTTGGATGGCAGGGGTGAGCCCTGTGGTGGTGGCACTGACAACAGGCAAAGGCTTAGCTGCGGGCGAGGCACATGATTTGTTTCACCAGGTGGCCAAATGTGGCTGACTGCCCCATCCCAACTGTAGCAGCCACAAGCAAACAAAAACAAATTGTGTGAGAGATGTGGGGAAGGAGGCATGTGATTCAGCCCATTGGGCAACCTTGTGTTTGACATGCCTGCACCATAACATTAGTATTTTATACATTTCCTCTACTTCTGCAACAAAATAGAACTAATAACTAATATATACATTTCTTTTTTAAAAGAACAAGAGTATTAAGGGATACAACACAATTAGCATTCAATTTATATGCTAATCTGATATCTAAATAAATATTTATTTGTTGTAAGCTTTCCGGTATTCTATCAAAACATAGTAAAACATAGAAATCAGGAGAGCTGGATATGTGCCTCGGGTGTGCAAAATCACCACTGACCATAAATAAACAAAAGATTAGGAGATGATTTAAAGATGAATTTTGCTTCTCTTGAATAGATGATATTTGCACAATAGTT
Source organism: Erythrolamprus reginae (assembly GCF_031021105.1). Taxonomy (NCBI): domain Eukaryota; kingdom Metazoa; phylum Chordata; class Lepidosauria; order Squamata; family Dipsadidae; genus Erythrolamprus; species Erythrolamprus reginae. The sequence goes on along the minus strand of NW_027248471.1, from coordinate 115,387 downwards.
CTAAAAATCTTTACATATGAAAACACAATTACAGAAAAAAAGAGCTCTAAACAAAAAACAAAGATTAGTGCCCGTTGAATTACAACATAAGAGACAGAAGACATCTTGAGCAACTGGAGGATTTCACAAAAGAACTGATTCACAATTCTGGAACAGGACTTCACTATTCATGTAAAAAGTATTGCATAGAAAAGACACACACACCTGGCAAAAAAAATTCTATGCACTGGTCATCATTTGGATGTAGGCATGTTTTGTTCATTATAACCCCATAATTCAATGGATTGCAGATGGCTACACAATAATCAAAAGCTATGACACCTAGGACAAAGAAATGAGACATGATTTAAAAAAAGAGAAATAAAATCTATTTTAAAGTGGCAGAATTTTGATAAAGGTATTTTTCTTTATTACTATTTCTGTATCTTTATTGATATCCTTATATTCTATCACATAGACCAATGGTTCTCAATTTGTGGTCAAGGGACTCCTGGGGTGTTGTTATGTCAATACAGGAGGTCTGCAAAGTTTGGAAAAATGTTGTAATTTAAATCTTGCATTAGATTTTTATGGTTTATGGACATGGTTTATAACAACAAAATGTAATTAAAGTGATCTGTGGTGAAAAAAGATTGAGAACCACTGCCCTAGACCAATTGAGAAAAAAGCAGTGAACAGTTGCTTTGCCTGGCACCCTATTTTTCAGACTTTGAGTCCCTTTGACTTGTAGTATGTGGTTCCTTCACCATCAGGTGACTTCATGCTTTTAAAAACTGTTATTAGTAAAAAGATTTCATTGTGCTTCCCAGATTTGCCAGATTTGGGTTCAGTGTTGAACCTGTAATATGTTGGCCATCTTCTCTAAAACTCAACCTGGATCATTCCAGGCAACTTCAAATCCCTCAAACGAAATCTGTTTAGCAGCTTAAAACTACCCATTTCTTTTCAGGATCACCAACCAATTTGCTTCTTTCCTTCTTCCTCTTATTTCCAAATTTGTAACAACCAAAGCTGTCTACATTTTAGGTTGCTGACTCTTAATGCTTCCATTCCTCCTCTTTGCATTGTTGTTGACAAAATGTCTCTTCCCCTCCCCTTCACATTCAATCTCTTTTGTCAACTCTGTATACCTCCTTCTTTTTACAGGAAAGGGAAGGTGAGAGGGAAGATTATTATTTATTGTGGTCTCAGGCTTGGGTGTAATGTACAAATGTTACAAAGCAATGTGTAATGGCAGGCTGCCACACATTTCTTTTCTGTTGATTCACAGCTATTCCACACCTTGTATCTCCATTGCATATTTTAACAGTAAAAGAAAGATAGAAATTATTTTAAGTTGTTCCCATAGTTTAAAGCATATTTTACACATCTGGTCATTACTGGTAAAATAACTCCAATTAATCATAAATTACATTGAGGCGGAAGCAATTAAATTCTATTTGAGTATACAGAGCAAAAGGACAAAGATAAGGAATTTTTTCATTGTTACTCTCTCTGAATAAGGTTTTTTTAAAGCCCTAACCAGGGGATAAAATAATATGCTGAAACTGACCAGATTAAGGACGCTAGCCAAATGAATATCTGGTAAACAGATTCTTTCCCCTATTTTCCTCCTCAAAAACTAAGGTGTGTTTTATACTCCAGTGCAAGTTATACTCCAAAAATATAGTAATCTAACAAAATATATGAAGAACAAAAGTAGGATGTATATTTTCAGACTTTTACCAATACAATATGTATTATTTTTGGTCAAAATAAAATAACTAAACTCTACAGTTTGTTGAATATTTAAATAATGTATTTACGTACCATCAACATCATACAAATTTCTGTATACTATATTATCTCAGCTGATCCTATAAATGATCTTTTAAAGTGAAAATTTATGTAGTCTATGTATCTAACTACCTACCAATACCCATCCATTGTTTCAGACTGATAATTATCATATTTTCCTAAAGGATTCGTTAGATATAAATGAACTGAAATTAAAAGGATTAAAAATATCAAAGAAATATGACAATGATTATATGCCAATAATGAACTTATAATTTGAAAATTAATAAAAAAGAACAGATTGAAATATTGTGGGGATCTGAATAGAAACTGATGGTCTAGACTTATAATATGCTGGTTTTAATTGCCACTGTAAACAAGAAAATTAGTATAATTGTTGTAATTAAGAAAGCCAGCATTAAATTTATATTTAAAGAAATGTATCTACTTACAGTAGTATAATCTGACATTTTTTCCCATTTATATCTACTATGTGATGAAAATAATAAGATATGGATTCATTTCTCCTTTCAAGGAAAAAGTGTATAAAATTTAACACCAGAGTTAGTATTCACCTGTATTACTTTGTGTAGTAATGCTGATCTGAGACAATAATATTTTTACTAGATTAATGCTTGTAGAGTGTAAGCTGCCCAGAATTGTAAACAAATGTTTTAAAAACAATCCAAAACAAGGCTACATAATAGCACTGCAGTTTTCTTAATGTTGAAAGGATAAAGCCTAACATACTAATATAATTCCACTTAATTTATCAATTGATATCCATAATAAAATGTGAATCACTTTATTTATTGTATCTAAATGGTCAATCAATTTAAAGTATTTACTAAACTACACAAGTTGAGAAATTTGTGGCAGGTTCTTGAAAGAAATATTGATTATCAGCTTCCTGAATGCCATTTTGAGTTCTTTGTTCCTCATAGTATAGATCAGTGGATTCATGACTGGTGGCACTACACAGTAAAACATAGAAATCAGTATATCTGAAGTTGAAGTTGAGCTAGATATGGGTCTTAGGTATGCAAAATTACCACTTATCAGAAAGAGACAAATGACTATGAGGTGGGGTAAGCAAGTAGAGAAGGCTTTATGCTCTCCATGGGTAAATCGGATCCTCAACACTGCTCTGAAGATCTGAACATAAGAAAAAATAATTAGAACAAAATAGAAAAAAGCTAAAATAGAACCAAATGTTAGAGCCCAGATTACTGCAACATAGGAGTCAGAGCAAGAGATCTTGAGCAGCTGAGGGATTTCACAAAAGAACTGATTAATGATTCTGGAACAGAAGTTCACTGTAAATAAGTTTTGTGTATAAAGTATTGCATAGAAAAGGCCAGCCATCCATGCACTGGTTGCCATTTGGATGCAGGCTTTTTTATTCAGTATAATCTCATAATGCAATGGATTGCAGATGGCTACATAACGATCATAGGCCATGACACCCAGGAGAAAGAAATGAGACAGCATGAAGAAAACAAGGAAGAAAACTTGACAAAAACATCCAGAGTAAGAAATGGCTTCTGTGTTCATCAAGGAATTCAGCATCGACTTGGGAACTGTAACCGAAATGGAGCCAAAATCTTGCAAGGATAGATTGAGTAGAAAAAAATACATGGGTGAATGGAGCTGATGGCTATAAACAATTACAGTGATGATGATGAGATTTTCAATGAAGGCTACCACATAAATTATTAAAAAGACAATGATATGGAATATTTGGAGCTCCTCAGTATCAGGGAATCCAAGCAGAAGGAATTCACTAACTTTCGATTTATTTTCCATTTTTCTTTTTAGACTTCAGAATTTGTAACAGGAGATAAAAAACATCAGATGTATTTCTCATGTATCAATGGCAGTAGTCAACAGGGAATGAAATGCTATTCAAAGATGTTCGTTTAATCAGGGAGTTCTAGTTTAAAAGCAGAGGTTTATCTATAGGATATTTGTCAGGGGGCTGATTTCTCAAGAGCTTAATTTTTTTAGAGCTATAACTCCATGTGGGAAAATATGTTTAGAGTTTTATTCATGTTTCTTTTTGTCTATATATTCTATTTTCTTATTTGTATAAAGAAATTAAGAAATGATCTGAAATAAAACAGAGAAAACTGTAAAAAGGTGACCATCTTCCCTTACCAAAAGAGAGGGAATGACAGTAGAGGGACACTTTTATACTTCAGACTCGGTCCTGATTCACTAAAGGGTATTGTCTTCCCATCCTTGGAGGCTAGCTCCACCCTATGAGAAGGGGTATATCAGGTGGCACCAATGCCCATTTTCTTCATTATTGTTACAAAAAGGTAATATCTCATTCCTAATAATCCCTTCTTTTCAAGAGAGAAAAAAGGCATAATCTACTTGCCTATTTTATGTTGTGATTTATTTTTAATCATTGTGTATTTTGCTTATGATAGGCCCCCATCTCTGATGTGTGTCTCTCTGTGTGCGTCCCCTTAAATATATCAATCAGAGATGGGGATCATAAGCAAAGTACAAAATACACAATGATTAAAATACAGAGAAAATTGTAACATGAAATAGGCATCTCCCTGACCTAACGGGATCCAGATAATTTCCAATCCAAAACTCACTGGAGCTGTAAGGCAGCAACTTTTTCCATTGTCTTCCCTAGAAAGGAAAGGTCAAAAATTATATAAAAATTGTTCAATCAGGCTGGGTTAAATTATGTTTTCTTGTGGAGGGCTGGATTATCCTCCTTTATTGGTATCAGAAACACCCTCCTGTGTAGCAATGTGTTAATTAACACCTGGACCCACAGAAGACTTTCACTAACCAGGAGCAAGTAGTTGCCTTGACAGCCTAAGGACCTTGTCAACTTCCTCAGGTCTAACAGGAAACTGTTAGACTGTTCATATATAATCAGGTAACTCTATTCTCCAACCATCCTAAATGGAAATGTCCCACCCTTGGACAGACCCAAGTGATTTTATCCATCATTTTTCAAATCCATTGTATCCAACCAAGTTTTTGCACAGCCATGTAACCCATGGGGGTTTGGAGAGTGTTGGACCAGGAGACACCCCACAGGTGCAATCTGATCCAGGGCCTCAGCTGCATAATATTCCAGGCTGAGACCACAAGGAAGGAATTCTGGGAGTTGAAATCCACTAGTCTTAAAGCTGTCAAGTTTAAGACTTGTGGACCTCAACTACCATTCCTGAGCTAGCATGGCTGGGATTTGAAATCCACTAGTCTTAGTCTTTTTTTTCCAGTAGCCTGGAAAAGCATCAGGCCCAGACAAGAAAACTCCTTCTTACTTAAAAGTCTGTGCACACCAATTTGCCTCCATCTTCACCCAAATCTTCAACAAATCACAGAGATGTGCTATGTTCCTTCCTGCTTCAAGTGCTCTACTATCATCCCAGTGCCAAAGAAGCCCTTAATCAAGGAACTGAAGGATTACAGACAAGTTCCTCTAACATCTGTAGTTATAAAAATCTTTGAAAGACTAGTGATAACCCACTTGAAAACCATTATGGATCCACTGTTAGACCCCCTGCAATTTGCATACGGAGCAAATAGATCAAGAGATGATGCTGTTAATATGGCTTTGCAATACATCCTACATCCTACATCTCCAAAGTCATGCGCTAGGATCCTCGTGATATACTTTAATTCAGCATTCAAACCATCATACCAGATATCTTTTAACTAAACTAAATCAGCTAGAGGTACCTGAACACACTTGTAAGGGTTTTTAAAATTGTATTTGTTTTGTCCGGGATGGGACTTTCTGCCTCTGCCAGTTGGACAAAGCTCTTTCTTCCGCAGCAGCTAATCGGCCGCTGCCTTCTCTCCCTCGCCCAAAGGCCCTAGCTCTTTGCCCCAGCCCTTTCACCACAAAAATCCAAATTCAGCCACAGCCTTTTGGCCACATGGGACACTTTGCCACCATCCAATCAGAACAGTTGTTACAAAATGCTACTTTTGTAAGGAAAGAATGGGACAGTTTGCTCTTTCATACACAAACACACACGTTGAATGATAGAGATGGAAGGGACCTCAGTGGCCATCTAGTCTGACCCCTTCTCATTCAGGAGACTTACAGAATGATAGAGAGGGAAGGAACCTTGGTGGCCATCTAGTCTGACCTGACCCACCTTCTCATTTAGGAGACTTACAGAATGATAGAGAGGGAAGGGACCTCAGTGGCCATCTAGTCTGACCCACTTTCTCATTCAGGAGACTTACAGAATGATAGAGAGGGAAGGGACCTCAGTGGCCATCTAGTCTGACCCACTTTCTCATTCAGGAGACTTACAGAATGATAGAGAGGGAAGGGACCTTGGTGGCCATTAGTCTGACCTGACCCACCTTGATTAGCTGCTGGGGAAGAAAGAGTTTCATCCAACTGGCGGAGGCAAAATGTCCTAAACCCGTTTTGTCAAGTATGTATTGGTAGTATACAAAGATATAACAATGTTTATATACAGGATACTAGTAAGAGAGAAACATTAGGACATGGGATGGAAGGCATGGTGGTACCACACCCCTTATTGACCTCTTAGGAATCAAGAGAGGTCAACAGTGGATAGTCTAAGGGTAAAGTTTTGGGGGCTACGTGATAATACTACAGAGTCAAGTAGTGAGTTCCATGCATCAACTACTTGGTTACTAAAGTCATATTTCCTGCAATCGAGTTTGGTGTGGTTTACTTTAAGTTTGTATCTGTTGTGCACTTGTGTGTTGTTGTGGTTGAAGCTCTAGTCATTTACAGGGAGGATATAGTAGCAGATGATTTTATGGGCTATACTTAGGTCATGTTTAAGGTGACATAGTTCTAAGCTTTCTAAACCTAGGATTGTAAGTCTAGTTGTCTAGGGTATTCTGTTGTGACTGGAGGAGTGGAGGGCTCTTCTAGTAAAATATCTCTGGATATTTTCTAGAGTCTTTATGTTTGAAATGCGGTGTAGATTCAAGACAGATTAGCTGTATTCAAAGATTGGTCTGGTAAAAGTTTTGTATGTTCTGGTTAGTAGTATGAGATTACCAGAGCAGAAGCTACATAAGGTTAAGTTAACAACTCTTGAAGCCTTTTTGGTGATGTTATTGTAGCAATGGGCTTTGGCACTTAGATCATTTGATATGACTATTCCAAGTTTTATGAGGTGAGAGTTGTCTGTAAGATCTTGTTTATTCATCTTGCATTAAGTGTTCTCATTCTTTTTTCCAATATGTCGGACAGAGCAATTTTTAGTTGAGATTTGGAGTTGCCAGATGTTTGACCATTCAGACACAAAGTCAAGCTGTGTTGAAAAGTTTTACATAATTGGCAAATGGAATGCAGTTGCTTTTAATGTGATTGCAAAAGTCATTTATATAGAGTATGAAGGGTGTTGGTCCAAATATGCTGCTGTTAAATGGAACAGGATTGGATATGGCGGTCTCTATTTTGACAACTTGTTGTCTGTTTGATAGGAACACACTTATCTAGCTTTGGAGGGATTCTGAGATGCCATAGGATTTGAATTTTAGAAGTACTTTGTCATGAACCACTGAGTCGAAGGGTTTACAGAAGTCAGTGTAAAGTGCATCTATTGATTTTCCCTGATCAAAATGTGTAGTCCATATGTTTTTACAGTGAAGGAGTTGTAGGTTACAAGATCATTTTGTTCTGAAACCAAATTGTTTGTTAGAGAGTAGCTTGTTAGTTTCTAGGTTGGTTTATGATTGATTCCATGAATTTGCATGTAATGCAGCATAGAGAGATTGGTCTGTTGTTTTCAACTAGACTGGGATCTCCTTTTTTGAAGATGGGGATGACTGTTGCTTGTGACCATAGCTTTGGTAATGAGCCAAATAGCAGTGCAGTGTAGTGCAGAAGTAGACCATAAGCTCCCTTTCAGGAAGCAGCAGGTGAAGCTAGGCAAAATCACATCAGATACCCATAAAACTAGCACAAGGGCCCCCCAAGGCTCTGTACTTTCACCACTTCTCTCTCTATATATCAATGACTGTGTCTTAAATGATCCATCTGTTAAACTACTGAAATTTGTAGATGATACAGCAATTATTGGTCTCATTTGAGACAATGATGAAACCACATACAGAAGGGAGATTGAACAACTAACCTTCTGGTGCAACCAGAACAATATAGAACTAAACACTCTCAAAACCATAGGAATGATGGTAGACTTTAGGAGAACCCCCCCCCCCACCATCCTACCACCTTTCACAATATTAGGCAACACAGTATCAACAGTAGAGTCCTTCAAATTTCTAGGTTCTATCATATCTCAAGATCTAAAATTATCACCTAACAACAAGAACATCATCAAATGATTCCTACAGAGGAATCATTGAGTCTGTCATCTGCACCTCTATAACAGCCTGGTTTGTTTCTGTAACCCAACAAGACTGACACAGACTTCAGAGGATAATCAGAACTGCAGAAAAGCCAATTGCTGCCAACCTGCGTTCCATTGAGGACCTGTATTCTGCATGAGTCAAAAAGAGGTCTGTGAAAATATTTACTCACCCCTTGCATCCTGGACATAAACTGTTTCAAATTGTATTCTCAAAACATTGCTACAGAACACTGCATACCAAGACAACCAGACACAAGAACAGTTTTTCCCCAAACGCCATCACTCTGCTAAATAAATAATTCCCTCAACACTGTGAAACTATTTACTAAGTCTGCACTACTATTACTAGTTTTTTCATCATTCCTATCACCCATCTCCTCCGACTTATGACTGTATGATTGTAACCTGTTGTTTATATCCTTAAGATTTTTGTTAAAGTTGATTGTTTCCTCATTGCTTATTTATCCCCTATGACAATCATTAAATGTTGTACCTCATGATTCTTGACAAATGTATCTTTTTCTTTTATGTTTACTGAGAGCATATGCACCAAGGACAAATTCCTTGTGTGTTTAATCACACTTGGCCAATAAGGAATTCTATTCTATTCTATATTCTATTCTATTCTATTCTATTCCACTCCACTCCATTCCATTCTATTCTAGCTGTCAAATTTGAAGCCCCTGGGTTAGTGGTTAGGGGTACAAGAGTCTTCAGTTCCCATTCCTGAGCTAGCATGACTGGAATAGGAATTCTGGTAACTGAACAATTGTTAAAACTGTCAAGTTTGAAGTTTGTAAATAGGGTACATGGTTGTAAAAGTATACATGTTTGTAAAAAGTATTCTGCTACACTGGTATTTTATTAAATAATATATTACACCATTTGGTTCACAATATTTTTTTCCTTGTTTTCCACCTCTAAAATCTAGATGCTTCTTATAATCTGGTGCATCTTATACTCCAAAAAATACTGTAATTCTCCAGGAAACATCCATCAGATTTTGGCTTACTTTACAAAAATTAAGAATTTGTTTAAAATGGCCAGTATTTAGCACTGGCAATAGCATTTCGACTTATATAGCAGTTCACAGTGCTTACAGTCCTCTCTAAGTGGTTTACAGAGAGTAAGCCTATTGCACCCAACAATCTGGGTTCTCATTTTACCAACTTTGGAAATAGTCAACCTTGAGGCTACAAAGATTTGATCTCCCAAATTGCTGGCAGCAGTGTTCCCTCTAAGCTGAGTTGTGCGCTGTAGCACAGAAGATTTAAAATCTCAGCCCAGAAGATTGCAATTCTAGTGCAGAGGACTGACCTCTGTGCTAGAATTGGTAAACTGTGCTGAGATTTTAAATTTCCATGCTATAGCGCACAGTAAAGGTGGAAAGGCGGGAAAGAAAGAGGCCAATTGCAGGACTGCTTTCCTTCCCGCCCCTTTAACCCTTTCTCCTTCCAGCTAGGGTGGGTAAGCCCCTTACAATGGGGGGGGTTTCAGATCTGCTGGACTGCTGCCAGCTCGATGTCTGTCCACGGGGGTGGGGTGGATCCACCGGACCAACAATGTCTGTCTGTGGGGGGAGGGCAGATCTGCCGGCCCCGCCATCCCGATGTCCGTCTGCAGGGGGGCAGATCTGCCAGACCAATGATGGCTGTCTGTGGGGGGATAGAGATAAAGAGGGGGGGAGAGAAAGGAAGGAGAGAGAAAGGGAGGGAGAGAAAGGAAAGAGAGAGAAAGGGAGGGAGAGAAAGAAGGAATAGAGGAGGGACAGAAAGAAAGAATGAGAGATAGAAATGATAAAGAGAAAGACAGAGGGAGAGAAAGGGAGAGCGAGAAAGGAAGGGAGAAAAAGAGGGAATGAAGGAGGAAGAGAAAGAAACAGTGAGAGATTGAAAGGATGGAGAGAAAGAGGGAGGGAGAGAAAGGAAAGAGAGAAAGTGAGGGAGAGAAAGGAAAGAGAGATGAGAGAGGAAGGAGGAGAGAGAAAGGGGGAGCAAATTATGGATGTCAGAACTCGCGCATGCGTGATAGCGCGTGCCCATACTTCATTCATTCATTCATTCATTCATTCATTCATTCATTTATTTAGACTTCTATGCTGCCCAGTCCCAAAGGAGGCAAGGGGGAGAGGAATGGGAAAGAGGAGGAAGAGAAGGAGGGGGAAGAGGAGAGAGAGGAAGCATTTTTAAATCATTTTTATATTTTTGAAACTAAGTACCTGAATACATCATGCTGCTATCAGAAATAAAGCCAGAGAAGCTCAATGGGGACTCTGAAAGGTTATATATAATGTATATTTTATAGTTATGTTCTACAAAAATTCTCAAAACATTGTTTTATATTATTATATGATACAAATTAAAATATTGATTGTTTTTAAAGGAAAAGTTCTATCATACTTTGCATTGATACAAATTTTTAACTGAAGACTTGCTTCAACTCAAGGTTGGCCATTTATCAGTACTCTTTCATAAATGTTATTTATCCAGATCAAGTTTATTCTATATTAAATACACAGGCTAGGTTTCTTAAGTAATCTCAAAGAAAAGATTATATATCCATGAAATTAACTTTGGTTCTTGTTTTTTTTCATGCAGGTGCATATATTTCTTTTTTCTTTTTGATAGTATCTCTAGATAAATATACAGATTTAATTAATGTGAATGCTACAGTAAAATGCATCTGTTGTATGAAAATAGCAACTAAGCAAGCCTGTATAAAATTTATATTTAGGTTAATCTATACATAGGCAGGAACTTTACAATTACAATTTTATACATTTCTTTTATTTCTTTGATAAATATCTAATATAAATAATAATCAATGCATGCTCGTTTAAAGGAAAAGGAGTATGAAATTAAACGGCACAATTAGCATTCTGCTGGTTTTTTAGTGTTCTTTCACAAAGAGTTAATAGTAGTAGTTGTGAGAAAATGATAATCTTTATCTAAATTAAGCTTTATTAGTTATTAGCTGCCAGCCTTGTGTTCAAGCAATAACTTAAAGCATTTATTAAAATAAATAAAATTGGAGGGAGAGGGAAATAGGTCAGGTATTGGGGAAAAACTTGAAAATCAGCTTCCAGAATGCCATTTTAAGGTCCTTGTTCCTCATACTGTAGATCAATGGATTCAAAATTGGCGGCACTACACAGTAAAATGTTGAAATCAGGATATCTGATGTTGACGGAAAGCTAGATGTGGGTTTCAGGTATGCAAAATTACCACTTACCAGAAACAGACAAATGACTAGGAGATGAGGTAAGCAAGTAGAGAAGGCCTTTTGTTTTCCTTGGGTAGATGGGATTTGCAAAACTGTCTTAAAAATCCTCACATATGAAAACACAATTAAAAAAAAAAGAATGAATGCTAAACAAGAACCCATGATAAGTACCCATTCTTCTGCAACATAAGAGCCAGAGCAAGAGATCTTGAGCAGTTGAGGAATTTCACAAAAGAACTGATTGATGATTTTAGAACAGAACTTCACAAAAAACAAGTTTCCTGTGTGGAGCATAGAATAAGACAGCCCACCCATCCAGACACTGGTTGCCATTTGGATACAGGTTTTTTTGCTCATTATATTCTCATAATGCAGTGGGCTGCAAATGGCTACATAACGATCATAGGCCATGACACACAGGAGAAAGAAGTGAGACACCATAAAGAAAACAAGAAAGAAAACTTGGCAGAGACATCCAGAGTAAGAAATGGCTTCTGTGTTCATCAAAGAATTCAGCATTGATTTGGGAATGGTAACTGAGATGGAGCCAAGATCTTGCAAGGAGAGATTGACTAGAAAAAAATACATGGGTGAATGGAGTTGATGGCTATAGACAATGACAATGATTATGATGATATTTTCAATAAAAGCTACCAAATAAATTATTAAAAAAATAACAATATGAATTATCCGTAGTTCTTCAGTGTCAGGGAATCCACGCAAAACAAATTCACTAAATATTGACTTATTTTCCATTTTTTTAAAAAAATTCAGATGTTATAATAGGAGGACCCTTTCCATGTACCTTTGACAGAATTCATGGTGAAATAAAACGTTCTTCAAACAATATTTTTGCTGCAAAAGTGCTAGATTAAAAACAGAGATTTATCTATGGGATGTTTGTAATTATCCTCAGAGAGCTCATTTCTCAAGAGCTTAATTTACTTTAGCAACCTAGATCCACACAGGAATGTAGAAATTTGGTTAAAGCTTTATTCATACTTCACTTAATCTACATAATATGCTAATTTTTCAGATTAAACTGGACTGGAGGACTAGATTAGGCAAGGCAAGGCAAGGCAAGGCAAGGCAAGGCAAGGCAAGGCAAGGCAAGGCAAGGCAAGGCAAGGCAAGGCAAGGCAAGGCAAGGCAAGGCAAGGCAAGGCAAGGCAAGGCAAGGCAAGGCAAGGCAAGGCAAGGCAAGGCAAGGCAAGGCAAGGCAAGGCAAGGCAAGGCAAGGCAAGGCAAGGCAAAGCTAGACTAGACTAGACTAGACTAGACTAGATTACATTAGAAAAGGACTATGGTGGCAAATTTATGGCATGCGCGCCACAGGTTGCACATAGAGCCATAACTGAAGATGCACAAAGTATTGCCCTATATCAGCTCCAGAGTGCATTTTCACACTAGCCATTTGATTTTTGGCCTTCTGGAGGATGGGGGAAGGCTGTTTTCACCCTCCCCATGCTTCAGGAAAGCCTCCAGAGCAGGGGTCCCCAAACGCTTTAAGCAGAGGGCCAGTTCACTGTCCCTCAGACTGTTGGAGGGCCGGATTATAAAAAAACCCTATGAACAAATCCCTATGCATACTACACATATCTTATTTAAAGTAAAATACAAAATGGGAACAAATACAATATTTAAAATAAAGAAGTAATTAAGTAATAAAGTAATTTATACTTCTTTATTAACAAGTAAATTTAAACTTAAATCAACAAACTCCCTCCATTTCTCCTTCCTTCCTTCCCTCCCTCCTTCCTCTCCACTTCTCTCTTCCCTCTCTCTTTTCTTCCTTCTCTCTCATTTGTTTCATTTTCCTCTCCCTGATTTCTCTCCATCATTTTCTCATTTTTCTCTTTCTCTTTTTCTCTCTCTTGCTCACTCTTTCCATCTCTTCCCCTTTCTCTCTTCCTCTCTATCTCTCCCTCTTCCTCTCTCTCTTTCTTTCTCTGTCCCTCTCTCTCTTTCTCTCTCTATTTCTTTCTCTCTCTATCACTCACTCTCTTTCTCTTTCCCTCTATCTCTCCCTCTTTCTGTCTCCCTCTCTCTCTATCTCCCTCTTTCTTTCTCTCCCTTTCTATCTCTCCCTATTCCTCTCTCTCTCCCTCTCTTTCTCCCTCTCTCTTTCTCTCCCTCTCTATCTCTCCCTCTTTCTCTCTCTCTTGCTTTCTTTCTTTCTTTCTTTCTCTCTCCCCTCCTTTCTCTCTCTCTCTCTCTTGTACACCTTGCCAGCAACAGAGAGAGAAAGAGAGAGAGAGCGGAGGGTGGCTTGCCAGTCCACAGCCCCCTGGATGAGTGGCTTCGCATGGCCCCAGTACCGGACTTTGGTGTCGCCTCCGCCTGGCTCTCCAGCTAACCCCCTGAATTTGCCCGAACGGAGGCGGCAGTGGTTTCAAGGGACCAACATATGGTCCTTCTCAGCGCTGTGTTGCTGCAGCCTCCAAGCTCCACTGTTGTCCCCGGGCACTGTTACCTCTAGGCTGCACTGAGAGAGAAAGAGAGAGAGAGCGGAGAGCACCAGACTTTGCTGTCATCTCCGCCCCCATCTGGCTCTCCAGCTAAGAGGCAGCAGCCACATCCACCCCTTCGCCCTCCACGATGCCCAGTGCCCTCCACACCACCTCCACCTCCTGGTAGCATGCCCAACCTCTTCCTGCAGGAACGGATGGTGAGGTGGAAGTGGTTGGACTTATCTACACGCGTGCCTGCTGACTGAGAAGAGGGGAAAGAAAAAAAATCTGCACCTCCAAAGAGGGGAGGAGGGGGAAAAAAAGAAAGAAAAAAAAGAGCTCCAAGTTGGTGGAAGGCAGGAGGGGAGAACCGAGCGTGCTGCAGCAAGTTTGCTTGGTGAAAAGGTGGCTACTCCTTTCTGGGGCTTTTTTCCCCTCCCCCTCCACCAAATGCCAGTAAACTTCAGAATAATGAAAATTATTAGGAGAGATACAACTGCAAACTAAGGCAAAATTTCCTGATACATTATCAGGTTTGATTTTAAACTATTTTTTCACATTAATATGTCTTATGCAGGATGCCCTGCATTTTCTTTCAACACCTTTCAGTGCAAATTGGGTGCTCTGGGATGGAGCTCCATTTTTGCCGCACTGCATTTCCCCCACCTGCGCAGCAGCCCACTCCTGGACTTGAGTCACGAGGCTTAGTACTGTCCAAAAAAATGTTGTGAAATACACTGGATGGATAAAAATTCTTTAGCAAACAACTATTTCTTGACTTCTAGGTTGGCTTTTTAGCAGCATTGTTTATGAAGGTCTTTTTTATATTAATAGAGTAGAATAGAATAGAATACAATAGAATAGAATAGAATTCTTTATTGGTCAAGTGTGATTGGTCACACAAGGAATTTGTCTTGGTGCTTATGCTCTCAGTGTACATAAAAGAAAAGATACATTTGTCAATTAGCATGAGGTACAACACTTAATGATTGTCATAGGGATCAAATAAGCAATAAAGAAGTAATCAATATTAATAAATCTTAGGATACAAGCAACAAGTTACAGTCATACAGTTCTAAGTGTGAGGAAAAGGATGATAGGAATGATGTGAAAAAACTAGTAGCTATAGAAGTGCAGACTTAGTAAAAAGTTTGACAGTGTTGAGGGAATTATTTGTTTTGTAGAGTGATGGCGTTTGGGGGAAAAAACTGTTCTTGTGTCTAGTTGTCTTGGTGTGCAATGCTCTGTAGTGACATTTTGAGGGTAGGAGTTGAAAAAATTTGTGTCAAGGATGTGAGGGGTCAGTAAATATTTTCACCGCCCTCTTTTTGGCTCATGCAGTATACAGGTCCTCAATGGAAGGCCGGTGGCAGCAATTGTTTTTTCTTCAGTTCTGATTATCCTCTGAAGTCTGTGTCAGTCTTCTTGGGTTGCAGAACCAAACCGGACAGTTATAGAGGTGCAGATGACAGACTCAATGATTCCTCTATAAAACTATCAGCAGCTCCTTGGGCAGTTGAGCTTCCTGAGTTGGCACAGAAAGAACATTATTTGTTGTATTTTTTTTAATGATGTTTTTGATGTTAGGTGACCATTTTAAGTCTTGAGATATGATAGAACCTAGAAATTTGAAGGTCTCTACTGTTGATACTATGTTATCTAGTATTGTGAGAGGCGGAAGGATGGAATGGTTTCTCCTAAAGTCTACCACCATTTCTACGGTTTTGAGTGTGTTCAGTTCTAGATTGTTCTAGCCACAGCACAAGGTTAGTTGTTCAACCTCCCATCTGTATGTGGATTCATCATTGTCTCGAATTAGTCTGATCACTGTTGTATCATCTGCAATCTTCAGTAGTTTAACTGATGAATTGTTTAAGATGCAGTCATTGATGTATAGAGAAAAGAGAAGTGGTGAGAGCACACAGCCTTGGGGGGGGGGGGCTGTGCTAATTGTACATGTATCTGATGTGATTTTTCCTAGCTTCACTTGCTGCTTCCTGTCTGTTAGGAAGCTTGTGATTCACTTACAAGTGTGTTCAGGTACCGCTAGCTGATTTAGTATGGTTAAGAGAATGTCCGTTATGTTGGTGTTGAATACTGAACTGAAGTCTACAAAGAGGACCCTAGCTTAGGCCATTGGAGATTCAAGATGTTGTAGGATGTGGTATAGAGCCATATTAACAGCATCATCTGTGAATCTATTTGCTTGGTACGCAAATTGCAGGGGGTCTAACAGTCGATCCGTTATGTTTTTCAAGTGGAACATCACTAGACTTTCAAAGATATTCATAACTATGATCGTGATTGTAGAGCTTTTGAAGCAGGAAGGAACATGGCACAAGTCTAGTGATTTTATTTATTTATTTATTTATTATTTAGATTTGTATGCCGCCCCTCTCTGCGAACTCGGGGCGGCTTACAACAAGGCATAACAAATCGTAACAAATCCAAATAAATTTAAATATTTAAAAAAGTTTTATTAAAGTTGTTGAAGATTTGGGTAAAGATGAGGGCCAATTGGTCAGCACAGGCTTTTAAACAAGAAGGAGTTACCTTGTCTGGGCCTGGTGCTTTTCCAGGCTTCTGCCTATGAAATAGATCTTTCACTTCCTTTTCTGTGATCAGTAGGGTCGGCGGGGATAGGGCTCTGTCCCCGTCGCTCCTTTTTTCCTGATTGGGGGACCGCAATTGTGGTTGGAGAGAACTCGGAGGGTTCGATCTTGAGGAGGGGGTCATCTGAACCCGAGGGGCAAAACGCCACTGTCCCAGAGGAAGAGAGCAACCCCGCAGCCCCAAAGAAGGAAGAGCCGCACTCCGGCTGGGGCGCAGCCATAGCAGCTAGCTCTCACGGAAGAGGGAGTATTGACAATAACAGAAGTCAATGACATAAGATAATCAGAAAAGAAAAGAAGAAAGTCTGCACTGAATAAGGTATACTCTTTTGGGGGGTTTTTCTCTTAATACCAAGGAAAATAAAAGAAAAGATCTGGAAAATAAAAGGTGAACAAGAAAAGGTTTTTTTCCACTTTAAGTAATATCCTTGCGCATAACCTAAAGCTATGACCGGATCTATATACAGTATTTCTACTTACTTCTAATGTACAGTTTTCTAAAAATTGCTGAACTTTAAGAAAAAGTATACTTGAAATACCTTACATCCCTGGAAGAATACGAACTCGCTTCGCAATAGGGGATGAAAAGAGAATCTAATAAATTGAAAATTGAAAATATCCTATTTGATCATGTCTGATTATTTCTGGCTATAGTAGAAGGAAGTGTACTTAAAAAGGCGATCTTGAATTATAATATATTAAGGAAAAAATATTCTATTATGAGAAACACCGATCAACTTTGAATCTTTTTAATCCTCCAATGTCATTAAGTAATATAACCCAATTTGACTTTATTTTGCAAAACGGATTTTGGTGATTTGGGAAACTTTGTAGCGGGACTATTTTTCTTCTTTGAACACTGGCAGCGGAAGGATCAATGGACTAATTTTTGCTTATTTTTCCTTGCTTCTTATTTTTTCCTTGCTTTTTAATTTTTCTTATTTTTCATCAACTATTGTTATCACTATTATTCAACGTATTTTCTACTTCCTGTACTTGATTTTCGCTTACGTTAGGAGATTGTGGATTGATTTTAGTTTTTTTTACTTTTCCCTGGCACATGGATTGCTGATTTGGTTTGCTTTCAAGGATAAAAAAATATATATTGTGAACTTGAGAACACGAGAATATAAGTGTGGAACGTGGACACAAGAAATTAAAGATTTAAGGATTCAAGGATATAAAAATGATATCAGGATTAATTTTGAAATATATCAATATTTCTCTTTTAGATTTTTAATACCCATATTTTTTTCCTCACATTTATACCTTAACATTTATACTTTTACACTTTTATACTTTTAGATTTACACTTTTATATAATAGTTACAATTATATTTATATTTTTATATTATATTTTTATAATATTTTTTTCTTTCTTGGTTATATTTCATCTATTTTTATAAATACACTTTTACATAATATTCACATTTATTCTTATATTTTCATATTGTATTTTCTATTCACTTTTTTCCTAAGGTTTTTTTTCCCAACTTTTTTTTACTATAGACACTTAAGGTACAGGATGAACTGCTAGATAATTAATTTCCCTCCTCTCGATCTGGCATACCCCAAATCCATTTACTTATCCTTCCCTCTCTCTCATTTTTTGTCTTCTTTTACTTTTTTCTCTCTTATTCTCGCTTTTCCTTTTATTATATGTATTTTTATTTATGCTAGACCAATAGAATTATATATTTTGCTTTAATTTTCTTTACTACATTGAATGAAATATTTGAAATTTGATATTTGATACTTGATTTATACCTGAGAAAATAATTAATTAACTTAGAGGGTATTATAAAATTTATCATGATATTATATAATTTTTGGTTGACAATCCCTGGAGATATGAGAGGCTCTTCTAGGTCACAGAGTACTACTACCATCACAACAACAATAACCAAAAAACAGACCTCCACCCCAACTCCGACTCCAAAGGTATCTCCAGTATCATCTCCATTACAACAAAGATCAATAACAACAATGTTGGCCAAGGATAAAGAAAAAGAAAAGGAGAAAACTCTACCAGAACCTAACTTTCAGACCTTTCAAGATACTCTGGCCACCATTCAAGATTTCATGCAGAAAACCCAAATCTCAATGGACACAAATAGAGAAGAAGTGAAAAAATATTTAGAAGAAATGAAAAATGAAATGGGGAATCTGAAAACAGAAATAGGCGATTTTAAAACAGAAATGGGAGATGTCAAAACCGAAATAGAAATAAAGGGAAGTATGAAGGAGATGGATGGAAATATGAAAGTTATACAACAAAATTTACAAGAGAATGAAAAAAGAATGAAAACAGTGGAGGATAAAGTCGAGGATGTAGGACAAAAGATGGAAGAATATGAAGAACACCGTTATCTAACTAACAGAGGCTTCGATGAAGCAATAGCTCACACGGCTTGAGATTCCAAAACATAAGTGAGGAGAAAGATGAAGAATTAATAATAAAGATGGCAGAGATAATAGGAGAAATTCTACAGATGGACCCACAAGATCTTATAAGAGAGATAGATGAAATTTACAGAGTCCAGACTGGATATGTATGATGGCATAATCTAGCAAGAGAGGTCCACATCAAATTCTCCAGGAGAATAATTAGAGATGACATCTTGAAACAAGCAAGAAACCAAACCTGGAAACACAAAGGGAAAGACATTATAATACTAAAACAAGTTCCAAAAAAGAGTAAGAGAGAGCAGAAGAGAATATTATTTTCTCATAAGTGTCTTAATACAAGAAAACATAGTGTTCTGATGGTTGGTACCAGAAGGTCTCTTGCTAACTTGGCAAGGACGGAGAATAAAGATAGAAAATGTGGAAGATGCAACAGCTTTCTTCGCACAAAGTGGATTAAATAGAACAGAACAACTACAGAAAGAAACTAAAGACGAAGAAGATGAATAGGGGGCGACCAGCAAAGAGAGGGAGGAAACACAAGCTGTCAGAAAGAAACAACCACAACCTCAAATTCAACAAGAACTGGTGTTAGGTAGTAGATTGAGAGAATCTAAAGAAACCAAAAAATATTATAAATAGAGATGTCACAAGATTTAAAAATCTTCTCAGTAAATGTTAATGGATTGAATAATCCCAGGAAAAGAAATCAAATATTGACTAAGCTCAAGAAACAAAGAGCACAAATAAATATACTACAAGAAGTTCATATTAAAAAATCAAATAGAAAATTATTTAATAAGCCCAAACTTGGGAAAATATACACAAGTTTAGCAGATTAAAAAAAAGACGTGTAGTAATGTATATTGATTAAACAATAGATTCAAAACAAATATATAATGATTTCGAAGGAAGAATTTTGATTGTACAACTAGATTTAGAACCAAAACCTCTCATTATTATATCAATATATGCACCCAACGACAATCAAAAACAATTTTATAAGTAATTAGACAATAAGATAATTAGATTAGATTAGATTAGATTTATTGGTTTTATATGCCGTCCCTCTCCGCAAACTCGGGGCGGCTCATAACAATGGTAAAAACAATACATAATAACAAATCTAATACCCACCAATCCAATTACAATTTTAAGCTAAAAAATTCATTAAAAACAACCCCAGAATATTAAAAAACAAGCACACAATCAATCTAACACCAAAACAACATGGGCAAGGGGGAGATGCTTCAGTTCCCCCATGCCTGATGGCAGAGGTGGGTTTTAAGGAGTTTGCGAAAGGCAAGGAGGGTGGGGGCAATCCTGATCTCAGGGGGGAGCTGGTTCCAGAGGATCGGAGCCGCCACAGAGAAGGCTCTTCCCCTGGATCCCGCCAGACGACATTGTTTAGTCGACGGGACCCGGAGAAGGCCAACTCTGTGGGACCGAACTGGTCGCTGGGATTCATGCGGCAGAAGGTGGTCCCGAAGGTATTCTGGTCCGGTGCCATGAAGGGCTTCATACGTCATAACCAACACTTTGAATTGTGACCGGAAACTGATCGGCAACCAATGCAGACTGCGGAGTATTGGAGTAATATGGGCATACTTAGAGAAGCCCATAATTGCTCTCACAGCTGCATTCTGCACGATCTGAAGTTTCCGAACACTTTTCAAAGGTAGCCCCATGTAGAGAGTGTTACAGTAGTTGAGCCTTGAGGTGATGAGGGCATGAGTGACTGTGGGCAATGACTCCCGGTCCAAATAGGGGGCAATGACTCCCGGTCCAACTGGCGCACCAGGTGAACCTGGGCGAATGCCCCCCTCGCCACAGCTGAAAGATGTTTCTCTAATGTGAGCTGTGGATCGAGGAGGACGCCCAAGTTGCAGACCCTCTCTGAGGGGGTCAATAATCCCCCCCAGGGTAATGGATGGACAGATAGAATTGTCCTTGGGAGGCAAGACCCACAGACACTCCGTCTTGTCTGGATTAAGTTTGAGTTTGTTGACACCCATCCAAGCCCCAACAGCCTCCAGGCACCGGCACATCACTTCCACTGCTTCGTTGACTGGACATGGGGTGGAGATGTATAACTGGGTATCATCGGTGTATTGATGATACCTCACCCCATGCCCTTGGATGATCTCGGCCAGTGGTTTCATGTAGATATTAAATAGCAGGGGGGAGAGGACCGACCCCTGAGGCACCCCACAAGGGAGAGACCTAGAGGTCAACCTCTGACCCCCCACTAACACTGACTTCGACCGACCGGAGAGGTAGGAGGAGAACCACTGGAGAACAGTGCCTCCCACTCCCAACCCCTCCAGCCAATGCAGAAGGATACCATGGTCGATGGTATTGAAAGCCGCTGAGAGGTCAAGGAGCACCAGGACAGAGGACAAGCCCCTGTCCCGGGCCCGCCAGAGATCATCCATCAATGTGACCAAAGCAGTTTCCATGCTGTAGACGGGCCTGAATCCAGACCGTTGAGGACCTAGATAATCGGCTTCTTCCAAGGACTGCTGGAGTTGAAGTGCCATCACCTTCTCAACAACCTTGCCCATAAAGGGAAGGTTGGAGACTGGACGGTTGTTATTAAGCACGACTGGGTCCAGGGAAGGCTTCTTGAGAAGGGGACGCACGAGTGCCTCCTTATAAAGGGCCGTAAAGGACCCCCTCTCCAAGGCGGCGTTGACAATCTCCAGGACCCAGCTCCGTGTCACCTCTCGACTGGCCAAAACCAGCCGAGAGGGACACGGATCCAGTAAACAGGTGGCGGAACTCACAGCTCCAATGGCCTTGTCCACTTCATCAGGTGTCACCAAGTCAAACTCCGCCCAGACAGATGGACAAAGACGTTTAGCCCCAGTCACCTTGACTGACTCGTTGTCAGTCGACTCTGTTTTACAATTGGAGTCAAGGTCCGCCCAGATCCAGACGATTTTATCAGTGAAAAACATGTTAAAATCCTCAGCACTACTCTGCAAGGGCTCCCCAACTACCCCCTGATTAAGAAGGGAGCGGGTTACCCTAAACAGAGCAGCCGGGCGGGATTCCGCTGATGCAATCAAAGCGGCATGATACGCGCATCTAGCCACCTTGAGCGCCACTTTGTAAGTCTTAATATGAGCTCTTACAAGTGTTCGATCGGATTCAGACTTACTCTTCCTCCATTGCTTCTCCAGACGTCTCTTCTGGCGCTTCAACTCCCGGAGCTCCTCGTTGAGCCATGGAGCTCTATGGGTCTAGTGCCGCGGAGAAGTCGCAACGGCGCAATCCAGTCAAGAGCCCCCACTGCAGCCTTGTTCCAGTCCTCAGCAAGAGACTCTGCCAAACTGTGAACGAGTGTATCTGGAATAACCCCAAGCGCCCTCTGAAAACCTTCTGGATCCATCAGGCGTCTGGGGCGGAACAACTTAATCGGTTCCGCCTCCCTGCGGGGAAGGATTGGAGCCAGGAAGTTAAGCCACAGTAGGAAATGATCTGACCATGACAAAGGCAACACTTCTAAGCCCCTTTGTCTCAGATCATTACTCAATTGCTCAGAGAGGAATATCATATCGGGTGCATGCCCACCCTCGTGAGTCGGACCCTGAACTACTTGAGTCAGGTCCATGGCTGTCATGGTGGCCATGAACTCCTGTGCTAATCCTGAGGAACCGCCGAGCAACGGCAGATTGAAGTCCCCCAGGACAATGAGTCCGGGGAACTCCACCGCCAACCCGGCCACCTCTTCAAGCAGCACAGGCAGGGCTGTTGACATGCAGCTGGGAGGCAGGTACATGAGTAACAAGCCCACCTGAACCCCTAAGTCCAACTTCACAAGGAGTGACTCACAACCCGCAATCTCAGGAGCAACGAGTCTACGCAGATGGAGGATCTCCCTGGCTACAATAGCCACTCCTCCCCACCTTCCCTGGGGTCGCGGCTGGTGCCATATCTGAAACCCGGCTGGACATATTTCCGAGAGAGGCACCCCTCCCTCTGGGCCCAGCCAGGTTTCAGTAACACATGCCAGATCTGCCTCCTCCTCAAGGATCAAATCCTGGATGAGGAGAGCTTTATTCACGACTGACCTGGCATTGAGTAGCAGCAGCTTGAGCCCAGGGCCCAGATTACACTCGTCACCAGGGCTCCGGTTTGAGCTCACGGGACTGGAACAAGGGATCGCTATTAAGCAGCGATCTCTTTTTCCTTCAGAACGGCTAGCCCCGTGGCTCCCGCCATATCTACCTCTCCCCAGCAGGACCGGAATATTCTGGCCCTCTGTCACCCCGGAGAAAGATACCCCCATCCCTCCTGTCTCTCTACCGCCAGGCTAAATTCTGCATTCATACTGACCCTATTGTTCCCATACATACCATCCCACTCACCCCACCCATTCATATTATAAAAATTACAATTACCATTTACCTCATCCATACCCCACGCATCCTACAAGTTAATCCCACCATTCATTCGATTCATTTCATATATACCTTCCATCTGATCCCAAATATCCATCACTAAAATTACCCCCAAATAAATTAGTTAAAAAATGTATAAAAATTAAAAAATTAGTTAATTAATTAAAAAAGGTTAACCAGTCAGTTATAAAATTAATCTGAGACAATAATATAAATTAGAATCAATTAATATAAATCAGTTCTTTAATAAATAAGTAGATCAAAATTCATCAGTCAATCAGTCAATCCAGAACAGGATGATAATAATGTCTTTAGTAAAATCCTTCATTAAGTCTGTTGTAATTATAGAGTCCATTCAATAGGGAATACAGGAAATGGGAAATGGGAGCAGGGGGAGGAAGAGGGTGGTGGTGGGGTAGATGACAAAGCGACGATCTTAACATCCACCAACATTCTCAAAGTTCGACAGTTCAGCTTCCACTGTTGACTCTCCCCCAGCTATATTCATTCTGTTCTTTTAGTCCAATCTCAGACAAAATTCTCAGCTCCACACGACAGCCCCCAACTCACCTCAGTCTCCTTCCTCAGAGCTCCAACGCTGCTCCCTTCATCCCCCCCTCGGCACCAGCAACTCTCACTCACTGGTGCCATACAAGGGATTAGGCTGCCGTTCCTTTTCCACCAGATGACATTCCCAACTCCTCCGCTCTTCCCAAACGACCTCTGGCACTGGCAACCAACCGCACTCGGCGTCCTCTGCGTCCTCGGTCTCACGAAACAGGCAGGCACATCTCCGCTCCGTCCACTCGACTCCTCCATCTCTTCTGTCATTCCAACGCTACGGCTCCAGTCACTCTCAGTTCCTGGTGCCTCGCATTTCTTTCCTCTCCGTCTCGGCATCGGGCATCGGGTAGGAGCGGACGCCATCTTCCGCTCCCCAGCTGATCACCCCCAGCAGTTTTTCAAGGCTATTTTGTCCCCAGCGCCACATAACACACACAGCAGCATTCAATTTTTGGGTTCCCAGCACGAAAGGCTGAAAAACCAGAAGGAATCAGAGAACATCTGATCTGGATTGACTCATTTTTGACGAATTTTGCCATTGTCTCAGAGGAGCAGCGAATCCTTTATCTTCTCGCCGCTACCCTGGAACCAGAAATAAACCCACCACTAAGTACCCTGAGGGAAATGTCATATGATGTAGCAATGCAGTGACCAGATTTTAACATTGCTAAAGTGGGACGTCATTGACATGTGTCTGTGTGTGTGGGGGGTCCTTGATTGGTTTACATAGAGCAATATATATAAAAAAACATTTCAAACACACACACACACACACACACACACACACACACACACACATATATATCTTCCACCCCCTTTCTTTATCTGTATTCCCTCCTTCCTCTCTTTTTTCACTTTCTCTCTCTCTCTTCCTTCCTCTTTCTCTCTCTCTCTCTCTCTCTTTCTCTCTCTCCCTCCCTCCCTCTTTCTTTCTCTCTCTTTCTCTCTTCTTTCCTCTCTTTTTTCTCTATTTCTCTCTCTGCCTCCATCCCTTTCTCTCTATTTCTCCCTCTTTCTCTCCCTCCATTTGCCTTTTTCTTTCTTCTTTCAAACCAAAGTACTGTAAATAAAAGTAAAGAAAAAACCCAACATTGGTGCAATTTGGATAAATATCACCCAAATGGATTCAGGCTCATCCACCTCTGATCTTTTTCATCTCTTTCCCATGTGGCTGAAAAGGAAGTGAAAACTTAAATGGGCATTGACTCTCTGGAATTTTATCTCAGATTCTCAATGGGAGGTATAAGGCTGGGTTTCTTTAGCCCTTGAAGTTTGCTTGCTGGAATATACACACATATTTTGTCTCCTTATTCCACCTGATCTCCTTCCTCCATTAAATATTATGTGGGAGCAAAGTGAGCAAAGATAGCAAAATATCTTGCCTATTTTGCTTTAAGGCTGCAGCATAGTCTATCTTGAGACTTGATTTCCTATTGTGTTAAGGTGAGGCTGGTGAGGTGCATGCTCTGTCTCTCCTCCAACCCGCCAATCTCTCACTCTCGCTATTGGACATGTGTAAAGTTTTGGGCCACTGCTTCATTTTTTCACTCTACTCCCCACTTTGCCTTCACATGCCCAACAGTCCTCTGCATTGGCCGATTTCAGGCAGCGTGGTCACCCGGCATCAAAGAGCCAGTCCTTCCGGCTCCAACACAATCACCAACTGCCATTTAAGCCACCGGCTGATATTGCTTTAAAAAAAATTGGGACTTTTATTAAACAACCCAGTGGGATGTGGGATAAATTGCCAAAAAGTAGGACTCTCCCGCCAAAAGCAGGACGTATGGTCAGCTTAAGCAATGCACAAATAAAAGGGATTGAGCATTTATCACACTGACACAATGTGACTTTTGTAAAATCATAGTCATTTGCAAAACACTAGATTTATATCCAAAGCTATGTGTGTGATGGAGAACATGTGAGTCAAAAATATATAAAAACACATTACTGTACTTTGTACATTTAAATATTTTAAGTGTTTTTGCTACTTTAGAAAGGTGATAGTTGAGGAGACAGTTTTGCTATTTTATCTTTTTGCAATCATTGAGCTAAAATAGATAGTTACAATTATTATAATTAGCAAACACATCAACCAGAAAATAAATATTTTTCTCTGTGCTCTCAATATTCATTTGCATTAATTTTCTGAATGAATCCCTCAGGATTAAAATTTGGAACTCTGTTCAATTATTAGGAACATGTTTTGACAAACATAACACTTATATTTACAATAATATGTGTCCCATAGTAACCACTTAATATACAAATGCAGAAAAGTTTTTTGATTGAAGAAGAAAAAGAGAGGAGGGTATTTTATGTAGTATATATGGCATCGTGATCAAGCAGAAGAATACATTGATTTGAAGTGATCCAAAGCTAGAGAAGAAAATTCCATCTAAAAATAAAATATGCCAAGAGAGAAAGTAAGATTTATGTTTAAAATTTTTACTGATAAACTGGTTATTGTTCTTATAACAGAACTCAATTGTTTATAAAATATTTAAATAAGATATTTATTGCACTGGCATCCCTCATGGTATATTAATATCTGATATCTTTGTGTAGAGTTTTTTCTGTAGATTATTTCATTATCTTTGATGAAGTCATATGTTATGGTAGTAGGCGGCATAGAAGTCAAATTAATTAATTAATTAATTAATTAATTAATTAATTAATTCTGGGCAAAGTAAAAATATTATGGAATGTCAAAACATTTTTCCATAAAGTACAATTAAGTAGTAAAATTGTTCTCAATTCCCTTCCCTTTCCCCCAAATAACCATTAAATTATAATAAAAAACAAATAAGGAAAACAGGTCTGAAATAAATTGAAAAACAAAGAAAATTTATGATTATGCGTACATGTACATTGTAGTATTCAAATTCAAATTGATGGTTATCTACCAAGCTACATAAACATATACATAATTTCAGAATGATAATTCCCATTGCTTTATATTTTTCTAAAATATTCTTATATATTTTAATCTAGTTCATTTATTTTTTCAATTACATAACATTTCCCATATAATGTACAATGTTTACAGTAATTATTAGTATAGTGGAAAGAATACATCTCAACAAGATTGTGTTAGATCAGAGAGGTTACAGGTTCTAGAATTTTCCTTCTTAACAATATAATTTCCCGATTCAGAAAATATTGTTAATTATTTTATTAGTCATTTAGTCGCTAATATATTCCTTATTCACACATTTATCTGAATTTGCATAAAAATCTTGAAAACATGCTTTCCTAATTAATCTCCAATACCTATATTATAACTTTCAAGTCGCCCTCCTTTACCAGAAGTGTTCATATTCAAATGCAAATGCTTTGATTTTAATATTTATCTTTTTGTTTTCTTGCAGCTGATGCATTTGCTATTGGTAATTAATTTTAAGAAATGGCAAATCAATCATTCATCTCTGAATTTCTGCTCCTTGAATTCTCAGCAATCCGAGAGCTGCAAATTGCACATTTCTGTTTATTTCTGACTTTATATTTGGCAACCTTAACAGGGAATCTTCTTATCATCTCTGCAGTGGCTTTTGATTACCGTCTCCATACACCCATGTATTTCTTTCTAATGAATTTGGCCATCCAGGACATTGCTTCTGTCTCAGTTCTTATCCCCAAAATCACGATCAATTATGTCTTGAACAACAGATACATTTCTTATTCTGGATGTGTTGCTCAAGTCCTTTTTTTTGTCTCCTTTGTAGGATGTGATATTGCACTTCTTACAGTCATGGGCTATGATCGCTATGTTGCCATTTGCAACCCTTTGCAATATGAACTTATAATGAATAAGAGAGCTTGCAAGCAAATGGTTGGAAGTGTATGGATTGCTGGTTTCCTCTATGGTGGGTTACATACTGGTGGCACTTTTGCATCACCTTTCTGTTCCAATGTTGTTAATCAGTTCTTCTGTGAAATCCCACGGTTGCTTAAACTTGCTTGCTCAGATTTATTCCTAGCCGAAACCGGAGCTCTCATTTTTAGTGCTCTAGCTGGGGTTGGCATCCTTATTTTCATTATTGTTACCTATATACAGATCTTCTCTGCTGTCTTGAGAATTCCTTCTGTTCAAGCAAGGAAAAAGGCATTGTCCACCTGTCTACCTCATGTCATTGTTTTCTCTGTTTTTTTAACTATTGGCAGTTTTGCTTATCTTAGATCCCCACCTCAAAAACCTTCCCACTTGGATTTGGCAATAACTATAATATACTCCATTATTCCACCTCTGCTAAATCCATTAATTTATAGCTTGAGAAATAAAGAAATAAAAAATGCTTTATCAAAGCTGTTACATTTCTGAGATTCTTCGAAGAATATCACGTTCATTTTTGTTTAGCTATGAATCTGTCATTATGTAGCCTTTATATTAGGAAATGGGTGTCAAATTTAATTTCAGCAATAACTGTGACATGCATAAAATTTATAAAATCTTATTAATTTACTGGAGTGGTGTGCAAGTTTGAAATAATAATCTCTATTTATTTATTTATTCAATTTTTATGCCGCCCTTCTCCTTAGACTCAAAGCAGCTTACAACATGTTAGCAATAGCACTTTTTAACAGAGCCAGCCTATTGCCCCAACAATCCAAGTCCTCATTTTACCCACCTTGGAAGGATGGAAGGCTGAGTCAACCTTGAGCCGGTGATGAGATTTGAATCGCTGACCTGCAGATCTAGCAGTCAGATTTAGTGGCCTACAGTATTGCACTCTACCCACTGCACCATCTCGGCTCATATGTATATGTGTATCTTGTGTGTGTATGTGTTTGGTTTTATGTATGTATATATATCTATATATGTATAAGTGTATATGTGTGTGAGTGTGTACATACCATGTTTTCCCCAAAATAAGACCCTGCCTTATATTTTTTCTGAACCCTGAAATAAGCATTTATTCTATGCACTTATTGGGTTTATTATGATGGTATGTCTTATTTTAGGGGAAATGGGGAACACACACACACACGCACGAACACAAATAAACTTTCTATCTCTTTGTCTATTGAGATTCTAAGTCATCCAGTTCATCATTGTGAACTGAAGAAGCTTCCTGGATGAGAAGAGAAATGACTTCAGGCAAAACAGTTGCCTTTCAAAAAATCACTTTTGGGTCTCTCTCTCTCTCTTCATATTTCCCCCCACTATGATTTTTTTTTTCAGAAAGGAAATATGTCGATGCCCTCATTTCCTCTCAGTGAGTAAGTTATTTGGACTCTTATTAGAGTTGAAATATTGCTTATATCACAAGAGTCATTACTATAATGTTATTGACTCCTATAATTTCTTGCACCAGCGATCTAAAAATGTTGTAGGAGTTCTATTTTACCACTACATAGGCAGATTTTTTTTTAAAAAAATCACAAATCTAAATCACAAAGATTTTAATATCTAATGTTCTAAATTCTTCCTGGTTATAAACAAAATTATTTGAAATGATGTTATTCTGCCATTGGAAATGAAATAATCTTTGAATTAAGAGTCATATTTTTAGTTATTTGAAATAATTCAATCCTAACCCTAATTCTCACTCTAATTCATGTACTTTTAACTTTTAATATGTTCTTTCTTTTAAAAAGTGATAGAACACTATAGGCTCACCCTGTAACAGAGTATTTAACTTTGGTTGGAAACAATGAAGAGAATAATCAAAGTTCATTTCATGGATAATTCTTATTTAAAATCAAGGAATAAATCTGGAGGAAGGGAGGCAATAAAGAAACATATTTTATATGTTAGAGAGATAGGAGATTTTGGAAAAAGAGGGATGATCATGATGGGTAAGAGTTTGAGAAATATTTTAACTGCTGTGTAATGATAATAAAACCATCCACTTAGGGAAGGA
Organism: Erythrolamprus reginae; assembly: GCF_031021105.1. Classification (NCBI taxonomy): domain Eukaryota; kingdom Metazoa; phylum Chordata; class Lepidosauria; order Squamata; family Dipsadidae; genus Erythrolamprus; species Erythrolamprus reginae. The sequence continues at coordinate 85,740 of NW_027248471.1, read as the reverse complement.
TTTAGAGGGTTGAAGGGAAGTAGGAAGGAAGGAGTGAAAGGGGAGAAAGTGGAAAAAGTGTAGAAAGAAGGAGGAAAGAGAAGGGAGTAGTAGAAGAAGGGAGTAGAAGAAGGGAGAAGGAATAAGTAAGTAGGTAGCAGAGGTGGAATAGCTGCCTGAGATAGAAAGAAGGAATTGGAAGGAAGAAAAATGGATACAGATGAAATAATATGAAGCAAACCTGGAATGTGATTCAGTTTATTGTATTTGAATAACGATATATGTACATTAAGCTGTATTGAAGGTATATGAAGCTGTATATTGATGGTGAAAAATACATACTTTTCACAAAGGGGTTAAGTTCCATTTTTCCCTGTAATAAAAGCAGTCTAGAATTACATCAGTAATAAATGGACCATAAAAGTTAATAAATAATAAATAAGATAACAGAGATTTCATGTCTTCAGAAGAATGAATTATGACCAAAAATGTCTTCAAACGGGATGAATAAATAATGTTATGCTTATCATTTTTAACACATTCACAAACACAGGGAGAAACATTCTAACAAATACACATTCACAAATACAGTGAGAAACACTCTAAAGTATGTAGGGAAAAACTATCTGCATATCCTGGTCTATATTTTAACAGGCTTTTTCTGCCCATTTCCAAAGTATTTTTTAAAAAATGTTCCTATTGAAGTATCATTGTTTCAAAGATTAGCATATGTTTCTGATTTAATATTAAGAACAAATGCTTGAAATAAATAATAAATAAATTGTTAGGCTAGGTATAATTTCTTCTATGGCATATTTACAATCTGAATTGAGGGTTTAATATACTGACTATATGGTTTAATTATCAACAATAATTTATATAGCTCAATGAATTAAAGTAATGACAAAATCAGCAGAAATATGCTATTGAATAAACATTAGTTATAATGAAAAAGCAATTAATCAAAATACAAGAAACATATATTTTTCTGTTGTTTAGACAAAAACGCTGAATAAAGATACTGGAAGGTCACCCTCGTTCTGTTCTATTTTTCTTTTCTTTTAGGGAAAGTATTATTTTGAATCATTCTTGTATCATTATAAATTATACTGAAGAATGCATATACTATATACTGAACAACACATAATAAAAACTAAAGTCCTGCATAAGGGGAAAAAATCTCCCTGAGTTGAAGGTCAGAGGTTCATTAATTTAGTCCATTGAAACAAAAAATAAAAACAATCAAAAGTAAGATGGAACTGCTGGGACAAAAAGTTGATGCCATTCAAGAGAAAAATTCTTTGACTCGTAGGAATTTAGAAGACACTATTGCTCAACTTGAGATCGACTGTCCCTCATATAACCTTAGATTCCAGAATATTGTAGAAGAGAAGGAAGAAAATCTAGCAACAAAAATGTAGAAATCCTGGCAGAAATTCTGCAAATTGACCCCCAGGAAACTATAAGGGAGATTAATGAAATTTACTGGGTTCACATTTCTATGCAAGAAAACATCATCTGCTGAGAAGTTCATGTGAAATTTTTAAGGAGAGCAGTACAAGATGATTCAACTTCGGAGGGTATCAACTGAAAGGGAAGTTTTTAGAAAGATTATGGACTGTGCAGGAATGAATAGGTTGACTTTGAATCTTAAATATAAACATTCTGATTATTTTAAAATTTTGGGAAGTTTTATGATTGGATATAAAATTAAAAAAAGATTTAAGTGTTAATAATTAGCTATTTTTGGAAAAACTGAGACAAGAGAAGTAGTGCTAAATATTGAAAGCCAGATGGCAAAGATAAGAAATGGTGGTAGTACTATATAATGATATAACACAAAACGTAGTTATTGATATTAGTTTAAACATATAGAATTTCATTTTATAGAATATGTGATGTATTATGAGAAGTTTCCTTTATCCTAGATACATATGGAATCTATATTAGTTATATGATAGGTGGATATTGGATTAATTAGTTTAATTGAGATATGAAAGTTTGACTTAAGATTTGGATAAAAGAGATTTTGTTATAGCTTATATTGATGAAATGTAATGTCTTATTGTAAGATGGAGAAAAAAACTTTTTATTTAAAGATTGGGACCACAGGCATCCAGCCATCTATTGCAGAAGAGACGGAGTAACGACACGGACACCAGAGCTGGATTTAAACTTGGGTCATTTTTATTAAAATAAATTTGCATAATTTATTAATTAAATTAGCATGAATTAGCATAAATTTGCATAAATCAACATATTCAACTATGACCCGGAAACAGTGGACCTGCAGGGTCAAACAAACACTTCCGGGGCGGAAATGACGTAAAAGGTCAACATTCCTGGGCAACTAAGGGCGTAGTCGATGCTGGTCCAGGTGAGGGACCTCTCCCTCACCTGAGACCCTGCCATGCACTCGCATGAGGGGGGTCCCGCCGGCTAACCCCTACCCTGGGACTTCAATAGCGGGACCCAAAGACAGGTTCCCCCCAAGTGCGCAGGTAGCACCCCACCATGAGCTTGGAGAGAACCTGTCAATCATCCCCAAAGATGCCCAAGGGAGAACGCGCAGTTGCTGAACCACCACCCAGATTTCCGCCCCTAACCTGCCTACCCAAATGACCAAAGGTAAGCCAATTAACCTATTAAATGCAAGCACCCCCTAACCGCACATCCATCTCCCCAGTGTGGAATGGGCGAAAAAACAGCCATGCCAAATGGGCGAGGCTGCAAAAATTCCCATTCGGCCCCCGAGGGCGACCCACCAATAGCACACTGCAAAATAGGGAAGGGCGGGTGGGTGTCTGCTCCTTTGACTGGGTCCGGGCGAAAAGGCTTGGCCCAGGGCCTGCAGCCCTTAAATAGGGCCAGCAAGCCCCGCCCGGTCCCCACGTCATTCCAGGCCACGTGGGCCTGGCTTTCCCGGCCGAAATCTCGTCTTGCGAGATTTCGGCCGAAAACAAAATGGCGGCCGCCATAGAAGAGTCCGGTGTCTGCCCGGCCCTTCTGCAAAAGCGCCGTGGCCGGTAAGTCGAGCCGGCGATATTGCAGAAGAGACGGAGTAACGACACGGACACCAGAGCTGGATTTAAACTTGGGTCATTTTTATTAAAATAAATTTGCATAATTTATTAATTAAATTAGCATGAATTAGCATAAATTTGCATAAATCAACATATTCAACTATGACCCGGAAACAGTGGACCTGCAGGGTCAAACAAACACTTCCGGGGCGGAAATGACGTAAAAGGTCAACATTCCTGGGCAACTAAGGGCGTAGCTCGATGCTGGTCCAGGTGAGGGACCTCTCCCTCACCTGAGACCCTGCCATGCACTCGCATGAGGGGGGTCCCGCCGGCTCACCCCTACCCTGGGACTTCAATAGCGGGACCCAAAGACAGGTTCCCCCCAAGTGCGCAGGTAGCACCCCACCATGAGCTTGGAGAGAACCTGTCAATCATCCCCAAAGATGCCCAAGGGAGAACGCGCAGTTGCTGAACCACCACCCAGATTTCCGCCCCTAACCTGCCATGGAGCAGGGGTCAGATCTCTATCTTGGCCCCCCAACTCCCCCCTCTAACTGCGCCAGCTCACGCAGAGACACTGCAGGTCCTGTAAGAAAAATGGTGTTCCTCAGTTCTGACAGAGGAAGACCAGCAGCCAGGTAAAGCCACAGCTGATCTATGGTGATGCGGGGATGGGCCACAACCACCCCGCCTAACCCTCTGACTACCGTACCCAGGGCCTTAACTCCCCGCCTAACCCGGTGAAGGGCCCTAAGGGAAATGGCGTCCCACCAAGCGATCCCCGTGAGGATCTCGACCACACCCCCTGCGTGGAGGGCCACGCAGTGCGAAGCCACCGCAGGCTTCGCGAGCCTGGCAGATCTAAAGTAGACCCCCAGGCCCACACAGATCCTTGCCACCGAGGTGCAAGACCCACTACCTGGGCGCCGCAAGGGGATGCAGCCTTCCCAGTACCATCTGGGCGCAGCAATGGGATGCCGCCCTCCCAGCACCAACTGGGCGCAGCAATGGGATGCCGCCCTCCCAGCACACATCCAGGCACAGCAATGGGATGCCGCCCCCGGCACTAACTGGGCGCAGCAATGGGATGCCGCCCTCCCAGCACCAACTGGGCGCAGCAATGGGATGCCGCCCTCCCAGCACACATCCAGGCACAGCAATGGGATGCCGCCCCCGGCACTAACTGGGCGCAGCAATGGGATGCCGCCCTCCCAGCACCAACTGGGCGCAGCAATGGAATGCCGCCCTCCCAGCACACATCCAGGCGCAGCAATGGGATGCCGACCCCCGGCACCGACTGGGCACAGCAATGGGATGCCGCCCTCCCAGCACCAACTGGGCGCAGCAATGGGATGCCGCCCTCCCAGCACACCTCTGAGCACAACGATGGGATGCCGCCCCTGGCCACCGACTGGGCGCAGCAATAGATGCCGCCCTCCCAGCCCAACTGGGGGCAGCAATGGGATGCCGCCCCCCGACACCACCTGGGCGCAGCAATGGGATGCCGCCCTCCCAGGACCAACTGGGCGCAGCAACGGGATGTCACCCTCCCAGCACCTCCTGGGCGCAGCAATGGGATGCCGCCCTCCCAGGACCACCTGGGCGCAGCAATGGGATGCCGCCCTCCCAGCACTAGCGGTAGAAACGCCCGTCCCACCGCACACCCCGTCTCCCCAGCCAGACAACCAGGACCCAGCCGCCACAACGGCAGGGTCCCCACCCCCGATGGTAACTTGTTGCTGAGTGGTCTCGGAGCACTCATGACCCCAAGCAACACCGTCGGACGCGTCCTGGCGGGGTTGAATAGAAGGGGACCAAAGGAAGAACCTGGCCTAAGATCTTACCCGGACCCTCAACAGGCCGTTCGTACCCTAAAACAGGCCGTTGACCGCCGGCGAGCGACTTCCCGAATCCTCCGTATCGAGAATGCCGCTACCGCACTAGTGGCAGCGCCTCTCGAGAACGAGCGTTCCCTAATGGCAGGATCCATACTTGGCCTGGCCAAACCCTACATACTAGCACCCACCTAACTGAAGTAATGAGATGGAAGGCACCAAATTGACCCGGCGGCCCGCGATGCGGCCCCGGCCCAACTTTCCCGCACTGTCACAATGCGGAAGTCACCATAACCAATAACCCCGCCCCCGCCTTAAACAAGGCGAAGCCGGCCAACCTGGACCTAATAGTCCTAACCGAAAGGCCACGCTGCCTAAGCTGGACACAAATATGGCCAGGTACACAACTGGGGCAGGCCAGCTATAGGGGTAACCCGTATACTGCCTGCAATCCCAAACAGTTCACCTGCCCGCTGCTAAGCCCCCCAGAGTGCCAAACACTCCCAAGAGTGCCGTAGCCCAGCTAGCCACTACTCTTGACTGCCCCGGAGCCCCCCGGCCCCAAGGTGGACAGGAAAAGCCCCTGTCGACATACGTGCCCGCAGGGCCAGGGTCCGAAACCGGGACAACTGACCAGGGGACAAGGCGTCAGCAACCCCGTTATCTAACCCGGGGACATGCCTAGCTAAAAACAATGTGGTCGGGGACAAGGACCTGTGCCCCCCCAAAAAATTGGCGGACAAGCCGCATGACCCTGTCCCTCTTGGAGGACAGGGCGTTCACAACATGGACAACCACTAGGCTGTCACACCAAAATGCACAGTCTTGCCCCCAAACTGCTCACCCCAAAGCTCTAGGGCCACTATCAAGGGGGAGAGCTACCAAAAGGGTCAAATCCTTAACCAAAGAAGAGGCCCCCCATTCAGGAGGCCACGCAGACCAGCACCACTGGTCACCCAACACAAGCCAAAGTCACGAGTACACGCAGTATCAGAACACAACTGCAAATCAGCTTCCAAAAGAAGCTCTTGCCTCCAAAAAGACAACCCATTAAAACGTTCTAAGAACTCCGCCACACGCAGAGGTCAGCCCTGACCCCTGCACATAAGCGGGTACGATGACGGGGCAAACGGAGCCCCCCCATCGCAGTATATACCTCCTAGCAAAAACCCTGCCCGGCACCACGACCCGGCGGGCAAAATTAAGTATCCCAGCCAGGTCCCGGAGCTGCCGAAGAGTGACCTTCCTGCAGCCCCCAAAACCGTACCAAGGGGATCCCTGATTTGGCGTCAACATTGTCCAGGGGCAAACTAGAAGATTGCACCTCTGAGTCCAATTCAATACCGAGGAAGGTAATCCTGGTGGCGGGGCCCTCGGTCCCTGCAGAGGCTAAAGGCACCCCCAACAGAGCCAAAGGGCTTCGAAGACCCGCATTAGAGCAAAGCAGTGCTCTGCCCGCGCAGTCCCCGCCATCAAGAAACCCCCAAGGTAGTGAACGCCGAGCCCAGACCGCTGCGCCTCCTGAGCGCCCACTCCAAGAAGGTGCTCGAGCTCGCCCAAAAGAGAGCATGAGACGGAGCCACCCGTGGGTAAAACCCCGACCACATAAAAACACCTATGAAATGGAAGCCCAACAGCTCGAAGCCGTCCGGGTGCATGGGGAAGAGCCGGGATGCTGACTTAATGTCGCATTTATCCATAAGGGCTCCAACCCCACACTGCCTTACCATGGCCACGACCGCATCAAGGATGCGAGCCGGACTAAATAAAGTTCGTCAGGAACGAAATCCTTCACTGACTCCCTTTTAAGAAAAGACAAGTGGTGAATCAACCTAAATTCATCACCCACCTTTCAGGGGACCCCCCTAATGGGGAGACCCCAAGATTCGGGAAGGGCGGCTCCGGGAAGGGCCCAAGGCCCCTCCCCATGGCCACCTCTTATGCTATTCCGGACCGAACAATGCCGTCATGTCCCACAACCACCTGAGGTTGTTGAACCCAAAGGCTTGCTCGAACCCCCCATGTAAGGGATCCTGAATCCCTTGGAGAAACCTAGCAAGAGAGCGGCCGCTCTCGAGCGAGGGTGGTCGTCCCTCAACCAACCCCAATGTTGTTGTTGTTGTTGATTTTGTAAATTAATTGGGCTGGGCCCAGCTTTCCCCCCAGTAGGTGGGGTTTGTACCCTGGACACCCTCCCCTCCTAACCGTCCCCTTTTAGGGGCAGGGGCACATTGAAGCGGCATGGGAGCCCCGCCTTCCCACACGCATGGCTGTACATACAAAAGGGGGGAAACAAGCCCCTCTGCAGCAAACCCATGACATGCAGTGAACGGGTCCCACACTGTGGTGGCCCCCATGTCCAACCTCCCTGGCCCCGACGGGTAAGCCGTCAAAAGGGATGGAGGCCCTACGGCCTGGGTTGGCGGGGTCAAACCCCCCGCCCCCGACACACCAGGCCCTGGCAAAAGCTGCCCCAGGGGCCTGTGTTCCCGCACTAGGAGCCGGGGGGGGGCAAACCTGGGTACAGGTGTCCCCCCCCCCCGAAACAAAAAACCCCAAGAGACTGGGACCGAGTGGCAACAATATTTAAATAATTAAGTTAGACCATAACTGTACTGAAGTTTGGCCATGATTTTACTGAAATAGTAAAGGCTTGGAACAAACTTCCAGCAGACCTGGTAGATGAATCCACAGCAACAGAATTCAAACATGCCTGGGATAAACATATATCCATCCCAAGATAAAATACAGAAACAGAACAAGGGCAGACCAGAGGGACCAATGGGTCTTTTCTTGCCGTTATTGTCCATGTTTCCATATAAATAAATGAAATAATTTCAACCATCATCAGTCTCATTATTATTATTATGATCTTGTGTACCCGTGATTCTTATTTTACACATGAAGGAACCGGGGCCACCCAGGCCCCAAGAGGACAGCAAAAGGCCTCTGCCCAAACAGGCAGCGCAGCAGCAGGAAGCTGCCGCCACGGGCCCAACTGTCCTCCGTTTTTATTTATTTTATGTTTTATTTATTTTTATTGTTTTTCGGGGGCCACGAACCGGGAGGGGCCGCACACGCGAGCCCTCCGCCCGAGCCCCCCACGTCCCCAAGGGGGCTACCAGCACGGGGTGGGGGTGGGGGCCTCACGCAGGACTCCTGCCGAAAGCCCGTTGCTGCCCAAGAGCTCCTATTGAAGATGGGCAGACCGCCAGCCTCGGATGGGCCGAAGCCTGCTGCCCGCGACGAGCAGTGCCATCCAAAGCGACGGCCGCCTCCACGCGGCCGCTGAAAGGCTCCAAGAGCAGACAGCCAAGTGTCTGCTCCTTTGACTGGGTCCGGGCGAAAAGGCTTGGCCCAGGGCCTGCAGCCCTTAAATAGGGCCAGCAAGCCCCGCCCGGTCCCCACGTCATTCCAGGCCACGTGGGCCTGGCTTTCCCGGCCGAAATCTCGTCTCGCGAGATTTTGGCCGAAAACAAAATGGCGGCCGCCATAGAAGTGTCCGGTGTCTGCCCGGCCCTTCTGCAAAAGCGCCGTGGCCGGTAAGTCGAGCCGGCGATATTGTGGGAGGACGAGTGCCTCTGGAGGCATTTGAGAATGGATGGGATGTGCCAGAGTCACTCTGAAGGTGTCTGGAGTTGCTGGCTGTGAAGGGGGGAGGCATATGTGGAAGGCAATTCCTTATTCCTAGTCCAGTTTACAGACTCCCAAGAAGGGCATACTGCACAAGGCGGGTGGAAGCCGACTGGATGTGCACAGTCAAATGGACATTCGCCAGAGCTGCACTCCGGATTCTTTCCAAATTGATTCCTTTCTTGCAGTCCGCAGCCAGTGCAGAACTGGGCTCTTGGGGAGGGAGGCATGCAGCTTAGGATGGGGATGTCAGGTGCTTCTTCATTTGCAAACGTCTCCCTGCCTCATCTGCAATCTGGGGGCAAGGAATGTTACTTCTATTGTGTCCCACTCCCTCCCCCCACCATATCCAGAGGAGAATTTCATACAGATCCCTTTTGCTGGGTGAGAGGAGCATGCAGTGTCAACCCTCCTCTACCCAGGAAGACAGCTGATGAATTCGCTGCGTGACCAACAGGACACCAGGGACCATTCTCCTTCCCCTTTTTGCAGGGTGCAGTGATCCACTCCACTCACCCTCATCCTGGACTTCCTTCTGCCCCTTACTTCCCCTTCACCGGTCTTCTTAGTTCCTGGTTGCTTCTCTCTTAGGTTAGTTTCCATCCATTGCTTCTTATCTTGTCTTTTGATGCTTTAGAAAATAGCTTGACACCCTCATCCTTAAAGGAATTTTTAAAATATTGGGACAGTTCTATTATGTCACTTCCTAATTCTTCTTTTTATTAGACTAAATATACCCAATTCTTGCTACCATTCTTTATATGTTTTAGCCTCCAGTCCCCAAACCATTTGTGTTGCTTTTCTCTGCACTCTTTCGAGTTTCAATATTTATTATTATTATTATTATTATTATTATTATTACTATTATTATTACTATTATTATTATTTATTAGATTTGTATGCTGTCCCTCTCCGAGGACTCGGAGCGGCTCACAACAAGAAAACATAATGATGACTAGAATTGAATGCAGTGTTTCATTACTAGTATTAGTATTAATGGTGGAACTGATGGTGGTAAAATTAGCAGTATTAATTGTTAATTCCATATTAACTTTCTAATGTACAAAGTACCTTATGAATGATGATAATTTTAAAGGAGTGTCAAACTCAATTTCATTGAGGGCTGCATCAGGATTGTGGATGTCCTTGGGGGACTGGGGTGGCTGCAGTTGACTCGTGGTCTTGGATGACTGGTGAGCAGGGCTGGGGGGAGTGGCCAACTCAATGTCACTTATGTTAGGGCACAGGACCAGGGTGGATATTTGGGCCTGCTTACTGGAGGAGCTTCACTGACCCTCTCAGGCTACATGAGGGTCTACCAGATGACCTGGGTGTCAGGCATGCAACCCTTGAGTTCCCAAAGCAATGAGCCCCACAGCCCAGCCCTGAGGGTACATCCAGCCATGCTTCCTTCCTTCTTAAAGCTGTTGCTGCTGTGCTTGCTTTACTTGTGTGGACTGGGCTTTCCAGACTTGGGGGGGAGGGGCAACAGGACTTCTGCTGGAGAGGGCTGCCATGAGGTGGGGCAATTTGAGGCAGATGGCAGGACAGTAGCCTGGCTGCAAGGCCCAGATGTGCATGGGTAGATATCACATGTAAAAGCTCTGGGTCTGGGCTTGGGTGGGGTAGAGTGGGGAGGGATCCTGGCTGCCTCCTCGGGATAGGGGCTCTCCACTCTTCCCATCATGGGTGGGGTGATGGGCAAGAAGATGATCTCATGTATGGCACAGTTGAAAGAGGTTTGGATGGCAGGGGTGAGCCCTGTGGTGGTGGCACTGACAACAGGCAAAGGCTTAGCTGCGGGCGAGGCACATGATTTGTTTCACCAGGTAGGCAAATGTGGCTGACTGCCCCATCCCAACTGTAGCAGCCACGGGCAAACAAAAACAAATTGTGTGAGAGATGTGGGGAAGGGGGCATGTGATTCAGCCCATTGAGCAACCTTGTGTTTGACATGCCTGCACCATAACATAAGTATTTTATACATTTCCTCTACTTCTGCAACAAAATAGAACTAATAACTAATATATACATTTCTTCTTTAAAAGAACAAGAGTATGAAGGGATACAACACAATTAGCATTCAATTTATAGATGCTAATCTGATATCTAAATAAATATTTATTTGTTGTAAGCTTTCCGGTATTCTATTGAAACATAGTAAAATATAGAAATCAGGAGAGCTGGATATGTGCCTCGGGTGTGCAAAATCACCACTGACCATAAATAGACAAAAGATTAGGAGATGATTTAAAGATGAATTTTGCTTCCCTTGAATAGATGATATTTGCAAAATCTTTACATATGAAAACACAATTACAGAAAAAAAGAGCTCTAAACAAAAAACAAAGTTTAGTGCCCATTGAATTGCAACATAAGAGACAGAAGACATCTTGAGCAACTGGAGGATTTCACAAAAGAACTGATTCACAATTCTGGAACAGGACTTCACTATTCCTGTAAAAAGTATTGCATAGAAAAGACACACACACACGGCAAAAAAAATTCTATGCACTGGTCATCATTTGGATGTAGGCATGTTTTGTTCATTATAACCTCATAATTCAATGGATTGCAGATGGCTACACAATAATCAAAAGCTATGACACCTAGGACAAAGAAATGACACATGATTTAAAAAAAAGAGAAATAAAATCTATTTTAAAGTGGCAGAATTTTGATAAAGGTATTTTTCTTTATTACTATTTCTGTATCTTTATTGATATCCTTATATTCTATCACATAGACCAATGGTTCTCAATTTGTGGTCAAGGGACTCCTGGGGTGTTGTTATGTCAATACAGGAGGTCCGCAAAGTTTGGAAAAATGTTATAATTTAAATCTTGCATTAGATTTTTATGGTTTATGGACATGGTCTATAACAACAAAATGTAATTAAAGTGATCTGTGGTGAAAAAAGATTGAGAACCACTGCCCTAGACCAATTGAGAAAAAAGCAGGGAACAGTTGCTTTACCTGGCACCCTATTTTTCAGTCTTTGAGTCCCTTTGACTTGTAGAATGTGGTTGCTTCACCATCAGGTGACTTCATGCTTTTAAAAACTGTTTGTTATTAGTAAAAAGATCTCATTGTGCTTCCCAGATTTGCCAGATTTGGGTTGACTGTTGAACCTGTAATATGTTGGCCATCTTCTCTGAAACTAAACCTGGATCATTCCAGGCAACTTCAAATCCCTCAAACGAAATCTGTTTAACAGCTTAAAACTACCCATTTCTTTTCAGGATCACCAACCAATTTGCTTCTTTCCTTCTTCCCCTTATTTCCAAATTTGTAAGAACCAAAGCTGTCTACATTTTAGGTTGCTGACTCTTAATACTTCCATTCCTCCTCTTTGCATTGTTGTTGACAAAATGTCTCCCCCCCCCCTTCACATTCAATCTCTTTTGTAAACTCTATATATCTCCTTCTTTTTACAGGAAAGGGAAGGTGAGAGGGAAGATTATTATTTATTGTGATCTCAGGCTTGGGTGTAATGTACAAATGTTACAAGGCATAATAGCACTGCAGTTTTCTTAATGTTGAAAGGATAAAGCCTAACATACTAATATAATTCCACTTAATTTATCAATTGATATCCATAATAAAATTTGAATAACTTTATTTATTGTATCTAAATGGTCAATCAATTTAAAGTGTTTACTAAACTACACAAGTTGAGAAATTTGTGGCAGGTTCTTGAAAGAAATATTGATTATCAGCTTCCTGAATGCCATTTTGAGTTCTTTGTTCCTCATAGTATAGATCAGTGGATTCATGACTGGTGGCACTACACAGTAAAACATAGAAATCAGTATATCTGAAGTTGAAATTGAGCTAGATATGGGTCTTAGGTATGCAAAATTACCACTGTCTCTCCTCCAACCCGCCAATCTCTCACTCTCACTATTGGATATGTGTAAAGTTTTGGGCCACTGCTTCATTTTTTCCCCTACTCCCCACTTTGCCTTCAAATGCCCAACAGTCCTCTGCATTGGCCGATTTCAGGCAGCATGGTCACCCGGCATCAAAGAGCCAGTCCTTCCGGCTCCAACACAATCACCAACTGCCATTTAAGCCACCGGCTGATATTGCTTTTAAAAAATTGGGACTTTTATTAAACAACCCAGCAGGATGTGGGACAAATTGCCAAAAAGTAGGACTGTTCCGCCAAAAGCAGGACGTCTGGTCAGCTTAAGCAATGCACAAATAAAAGGGATTGAGCATTTATCACACTGACACAATGTGACTTTTGTAAAATCATAGTCATTTGCAAAACACTAGATTTATATCCAAAGCTATGTGTGTGATGGAGAACATGTGAGTCAAAAATATATAAAAACACATTACTGTACTTTGTACATTTTAATATTTTAAGTGTTTTTGGTACTTTAGAAAGGTGATAGTTGAGGAGACAGTTTTGCTATTTTATCTTTTTGCAATCATTGAGCTAAAATAGATAGTTACAATTATTATAATTAGCAAACACATCAACCAGAAAATAAATATTTTTCTCTGTGCTCTCAATATTCATTTGCATTAATCTTCTGAATGAATCCCTCAGGATTAAAATTTGGAACTCTGTTCAATTATTAGGATCATGTTTTGACAAATATAACACTTATATTTACAATAATATGTGTCCCATAGTAACCACTTAATATACAAATGCAGAAAGGTTTTTTGATTGATTGAAGAGGAAAAGGAAAGGAGAGTATTTTATGTAGTATATATGGCATCGTGATCAAGCAGAAGAATACATTGATTTGAAGTGATCCAAAGCTGGAGAAGAAAATTCCATCTAAAAATAAAATATGCCAAGAGAGAAAGTAAGAGTTATGTTTAAAAAATTTACTGATAAACTGGTTATTGTTCTTATAACAGAACTCAATTGTTTATAAAATATTTAAATAAGATATTTATTGCATTGGCATCCCTCATTAATATCTGATATCTTTGTGTAGAGTTTTTTCTGTAGATTATTTCATTATCTTTGATGAAGTCATATGTTATGGTAGTGGGTGGCATAGAAGTCAAATTAATTAATTAATTCTGGGCAAAGTAAAAATATTATGGAATGTCAAAACATTTTTCCATAAAGTACAATTAAGTAGCAAAATTGTTCTCCTCAATTCCCTCCCCTTTCCCCAAAATAACCATTAAATTATAATAAAAAACAAATAAGGAAAAACAGGCCTGAAATAAATTGAAAAACAAAGAAAATTTATGATTATGCGTACATGTACATTGTAGCATTGAAATTCAAATACCGGTAGATGGTTATCTACCAAGCTACATAAACATATACAGAATTTCAGAATGATAATTCCCATTGCTTCATATTTTTCTAAAATATTCTTATATATTTTAATCTAGTTCATTTCTTTTTTCAATTACATAACATTTCCCATACAATGTTTACAGTAATTATTAGTATAGTGGAAAGAATACATCTCAACAAGATTGTGTTAGATCAGAGTGGTTACAGATTCTAGAATTTTCCTTCTTAGCAATATAATTTCTGATTCAGAAAATATTGTTAATTATTTTATTAGTCATTTTGTCACTAATATATTCCTTACTCACACATTTATCTGAATTTGCATAAAAATCTTGAAAACATGCTTTCCTAATCAATCTCCAATACCTATTTTATAACTTTCAAGTCGCCCGCATTTACCAGAAGTGTTCAGATTCAAATGCAAATGTGATTTTATAAGAGGCTTTGATTTTAATATTTATCTTTTTGTTTTCTTGCAGCTGATGCATTTGCTATTGGCAATTAATTTTAAGAAATGGCAAATCAATCATTCATCTCTGAATTTCTGCTCCTTGAATTCTCAGCAATCCGAGAGCTGCAAATTGCACATTTCTGTTTATTTCTGACTTTATATTTGGCAACCCTAACAGGGAATCTTCTTATCATCTCTGCAGTGGCTTTTGATTACCGTCTCCATACACCCATGTATTTCTTTCTAATGAATTTGGCCATCCAGGACATTGCTTCTGTCTCAGTTCTTATCCCCAAAATCACGATCAATTATGTCTTGAACAATTCCCACAGCCGACTTACCGGCCGGTGGGGTTTGCGGCGATCGGCGGGGGATGGAGGCCGCCATGTTGGGGGGCGGAGTCACGGCACCCACGTCGGGTGCCGTGACCACGTGGTGCGGTGCGTGGGCACCGATTGGCCGGGCGAGTGGAGGCAGCCCTATAAGAGGGGGCTGCCTTGTGGCGCAGCAGTCTCGCCCGGAGCATCGTGAGGCGAGGCTGCTGCTGCTGCTGCCGGCTCGTGGCTGCGTCATTCGGGCTGCGTCACAGGCCCGAAGGCCGGGTAGCAGCCGATCGTCGAGGGACACTCGGCGGGGCACCTCTGCGGCTTGAAGAGCCGCGATCGGCGGCTGGAGAGGCAGTTCGCTTCGGCGACACCCCGTCAGGGTTTGGAGGCGCAGTTTGAACGGTGTTGATGGCGGGGGGAGGGAACAGCCGCACAGGGGCCCGGCGGCGGGCTGCAAGGGGGCAGGCCGGTGGGTTAGGCACCCCCCCCATCGAGCCCCGCCGCACCGGGAGAAGGAGGGCGCCCAAGCGGGCATGGAGCGAGGCCTCAGGGGCAGGGCCTGCCGGGAGGCAGGCTAATGAGGAGGGCCCCAGGGGGGTGGCGACCCCCCGGGGGGCGCACGAGGGGCCGAAGGGGAGCTTCAGTGGGGGCGAGGGGTCCCCGCCAGGGCCGGGCCCCGCCCGTGGATCCACTGGGGGCCCCAGGGGTGTTTTCGGGCGCAGAGGAGGGGCCTCTCAGCGGTATTGAATCAGGTTTCTCGGAAGCAGAGGCATCTGCTGCACGGCCTGCCAGGAGGGGGCAGGGGGCGAGGGATTCACTTTCTGTTTCCTCACGTATACTGTCTTCATTACTCGAGAAACTGGAAGAGAGGCCAAAGAAGCGGGGCAGGTCTCGTCGGGGCCGGGCCACGCAAGTTGCCAGCGCAGATGGGTCTCGGAGCTCATCAGAGTCGGCTGGGAGCCCACAGAGATCCCACGAGGACCGGCATGCGCAGTCAAAGACCAAGCGGAGGAAGGCCAGCAGGATGGTGTCCGGCTCTGAGGAGGCTGACGACGACTCCTCTCACTGGGGTGAGTGCCCTGTGCCTAGGCACCGGTGGTCCCTCCCAAGAGGGCCTCGTGGCAGGCTACGGGCTACAAAACGCACGACACGGGGGGGTCAGAGGACCTGGCGCTCCCGCACAGCTGCGCAAGTTTGGAGGAGGGGGCGTAGAAGGGCGGTGGCTAGGAGGCACAAA
Organism: Erythrolamprus reginae; assembly: GCF_031021105.1. NCBI lineage: Eukaryota > Metazoa > Chordata > Lepidosauria > Squamata > Dipsadidae > Erythrolamprus > Erythrolamprus reginae. Next base: position 69,975 of record NW_027248471.1, on the reverse strand, counting down.
CGGAAGAGGGATACCTCAAGGGACAGCTCAGGGTCAACCACCTCGGGGTCTACCAGTACTTCTTTTGACAGCGATAATCCTTTCGCGCCGGGCCTACCAGACACTCCGCTCAGTATGCACATGTCCCAGTCCCTCAAGCGTAAAATTTGGCGGGGCGCTTACGTGGACATGTTTCAGATTTTGCTACCGGTAAAGTCTAAGAAGGAGAAGGATAAAAAGGGCAAGAAGGGGTCGGATGACCCAAAAGGCACCAAAATGGACAAGGGAATTCTGTCGTGGGCGTATGCATTTTTGGCCTACCACTCTGTGGTGGTAGAAGATGATGTCCATAAGACACATGAGCTCATCTTGTACATGAACATGATTCTGAGAGCGTATCAGGAGTTTGGGGGGGAGGCTTGGAAGCGATATGACGAGGATTTCCGCAGGTTCGCCGCCCACAACAGGCACTGGCCGTGGGATATGCGGCATAACGATTTGTGGCTTCAGGCCACGCAGCAAGCGTCAACTCCGGCCAGTGGGCGAACACCCACGGGTCATCTGCTCTTAACAACGGGCAAGGAGGCAACTCTTCCCCGCCCGGCGGTGGGGACGGGGACCCCGGCCTCCGGCCAACGCAGCACGGCTGGGTCGTCCTTTCGAGGCCAGCCGTACTGTTACGAGTACGGCGCTAGAGGGGCCTGTTCCAGGGCATATTGTCGTTTTCGCCACGCCTGCGCCTTGTGTAGTGGCAGACACCCGACCTCCGCTTGTTACAGGGGACGGGGTGGGGCCGGCTCCAAGGACGCCGGGACCCCCGCCAAACCCCAACCTGGGGGAGCTCAAGGTAAGGGGCCCAACCCCCGTTAGATTGGACAGGTTGCAGCATTGGCTCACCGGCTACCGCCCCAAGAAGGGTGCGGATTTCCTGCTCGCGGGGTTTACTGCGGGTTTCAGGATCCCGTACGGGGGGCCGCGCAGGGCCTGCATGGCGGACAATTTGAGGTCTGTGGCAGGTATGGGCCACGTAGTGCGGGACAAAATTATGAAGGAGGTGCGCGAGGGCCGGGTTTTGGGCCCCTTTTTGGAGCCCCCCCTGCCCTTCCTGCAGGTGTCCCCACTCGGTGTGGTGCCTAAGAGGGCCGCGGGTGAGTTTAGGCTTATACATCACCTGTCGTTCCCCCCTGGTGAATCGGTGAACGACCACATTCCCGAGGAGCTCTGCTCGGTGCGCTACACACCATTCGAGACGGCTGTCGCGATGGTCCGGGCGTGCGGAGTGGGGGCGCTGATGGGGAAGTGTGATATCAAATCGGCCTTCCGGCTTTTGCCCATTCACCCGGGGGATTTCGACTTGTTGGGTTTCCAGTTCGAGGGCGGGTTCTTTGTTGATAGAGCCTTGCCAATGGGTTGTTCTATATCCTGCTCGTTGTTTGAGAAGTTTAGTTCATTTTTGGAGTGGGCACATGTTAAAAGTATGGGCTTCGCGTCTGTAGTACATTATTTGGATGATTTTCTATTCGCGGGGCCGGCGGGCGCCGTCAATTGTCAGCAGGGAATGTTGGGTTTCCAGGCTTTATGCGCGGATTTAGGCGTACCTTTGGCTCACGAAAAGACCGAGGGGCCTTCGACCAAACTGACATTTTTAGGCATCGAGGTGGACTCCGTTGCACAAACGTGTAGGCTACCCGGTGACAAACTGACTAGACTCAAGGAAGCGGTGAGGGTCGCACGAGCCGCAAAGAAGGTGACTCTGAGACAGGTGCAGGAGCTGGCTGGCCTGCTGAATTTTGCTTGTCGGGTGATTGCGCCAGGAAGGGCCTTTATGTTTAGACTGTACAGGGCAACGGTTGGCGCGTCAAAACCGCACCACAGGATCAGGTTATCGAAGAGTGTTAGGGAGGACCTCGTGGTGTGGCAAGGGTTTCTGGACGGGTACAACGGTGTGTCATTGTGGAGGCAGGATATGCTGCTGAAAGCGGACTTTCAAGTGAAGTCCGATGCGGCGGGCACGACCGGCTTTGGAGTGGTGTGGCAGAGCAAATGGTTCCGGGCTGACTGGCCCCAGGAGTGGTGCGGAGGGGCCATCTGTAGGGATTTGACATTTCTGGAGCTATTCCCAATAGTCGTGGCCATTGAGTTGTGGGCATCTAGTTTTGCCGGTAGGACAGTCCACTTTTGGTGTGACAATATGGCGGTAGTACACGTAGTGAATACTCTTTCCTCTAGGAACGAACGGGTTATGGGCTTGGTCCGGCATATGGTTATGAGATGCCTTGCCAACAATATGCTTTTCCGGGCACATCATGTTCCAGGGGTAAGAAACGGGGTGGCTGACGCTCTGTCCAGGGGGCAGTTGGCTAGGTTCCGGCTGCTTGCCCCACAGGCCGAGGAGTACCCGGAAGCAGCCCCACAGCATCTGTGGCTGATTGGAGGGCCGACGTAAGCAAGGCCATGGATTTGTCCATAGCTCCCAGCACCAGGAGAGCATACCAGCGGGCAGGTAGGGAATTTTGGGCTTTTCGTCATGATAGGAGATACGATCAGCTCTGGCCGGCCCCGGTCGAACACCTGCTCGAATTTTGCGCGCTTGACCGCCGCCGTGGGTTGTCTGCCCGGACGATTAGGGGCAAGTTGGCAGGCCTGGCCTTCGTGGCCAAGTCTCGGGGCTTTGCGGACACCACAGGGGATTTCAGGATTAGAAAGACATTAGAGGGTTGGATCAGGGAGAAAGGTCAGGCCCAGGGTGACAGCAGGCGTCCCCTAAAGCTCACCCACTTGATGGGGCTTTACGAGCTGTGGGGTCGGCTCTGCCGCTCTGATTATGAGGCGTCACTGTACCACGCCGCGGCGGTGACCTTGTTTTTCGGGGCTTTTCGGGTTAGCGAGGTTCTAGCAGCTTCCAGAGCCGATAGCTCCGGCCAGGCGTTCACCACAAGGGATATCAAGTTAGGTCGTAGCTCGGTGTCCTTGAGGTTGCGACGGTCCAAGACCGACCAGAGGGGTAGAGGTGTGACGGTCCAACTTTCCCGGGCCAACAACCGGCGGGTATGCCCGGTGGCCGCGCTGGGGGCGTATTGGGCCCACAGGGGTGTAGAGCCGGGTTTTTTGTTTTGTCATGTGTCCGGGGAACCCCTGACCAGGTACCAGTTCTGGGCTGTCACGTCCAAGGCGCTGGCACGGCTGGGCTTGGACCCCAGACGTTACGGGACTCACTCATTCAGAATAGGTGCAGCGTCGTTGGCAGCAGTCGAAGGTTTCAGCAGGCTGGATATAAAGACAGTGGGCCGCTGGAGATCTGGGGCCTTCCGGACGTACATCCGCCCCTAGGTGAGTGGGGCGGGGTGGGGGGGAGGCGCCGGGCCGCCAGTCTGATGCTGCTCTGCTTCCTCCCTTTCTCTAGCCCGACGATTTGACTGGCGCCGCAGAATCCTGATATGTGGCCACAGCATGGTGCACTGGGCCGAGCGGAGGGCCCGTGAGACGACGCCCGGCACGAATTTGGAGATCGATCGAGCGGTGGTTCAGTGGCTGGGCCGACGAGGCCTACGTTGGCGGGAAGTTCTTCCACTGTTGTTCGACAGTGGAAGGGTGCGAGGGGTGCCGGGCTGTTTGGTATTGCACGTCGGTGGGAACGATCTGGGAGCGATGACAGGTGTAGAGCTGCTGTGGCACATTTGGGAGAGTTTGCAGGTGATCTGGGAGCGGTGGCCAGATACGTGTGTGTGGTGGTCCAACATCCTGCCCAGGAGGAGTTGGCGGCAGGCTAGAAGCCCTAGCGCAGTGGATAAGGCTAGAAAGAGGGTAAACAGGAGGTTAAGAAGTGGGTGATTCAGGCTGGGGGTGGAGTGATAGACCATCCAGACATCAGGGCATCCCTCATAGACTTGTACAGGCAGGACGGGGTACACTTGACCGATAGTGGGAACGATAAATTTATAGCCGACCTGCAGAGGTGCCTGCACATATATGTGCAGGGGGGGGGGAGCAGGGGGAATAAATTAAAATTTCACCCCCTGCTGTGGCCGATAGGGGGCGGAAAATAAAATAAATAGCAACTGGTGAGCTCCTTTTGGGGCACCTCTACTGAGGTGAGGGGCGAGCTCCTTCTCGGATTACAGGGCTCGACCGGCCTGGGTCCGGGGAGTGAGTCGCTCCTGTGGCTCGCTGGCTGGAGTTTAACGTAGACCAGTAGCGAGCCATCCCACACGCCAGGTGTGGCGTAGTAAGGGTGCAGGGGGTAGGTGTAGTTTAACATGACCCGCACCCAGTTTCAAGGAGTTTTCGCCCCAGGGTTGCTGTCTGAATTGGGCATGTTATTCCGCCCCCATTTGATTTTGCACCCTGCAGGTCATGTGGGGTTAATGTTTTTAAATAAGTTAATAAGTTAAGAATTAAGTTGTTGAATAAAAGTGACCCCGTTATACCCACACCTTGTGTCCGACTATTACTCCGCCTGCGCCGCAATAGATACATTTCTTATTCTGGATGTGTTGCTCAAGTCCTTTTTTTTATCTCCTTTGTAGGATGTGATATTGCACTTCTTACAGTCATGGGCTATGATCGCTATGTTGCCATTTGCAACCCTTTGCAATATGAACTTATAATGAATAAGAGAGCTTGCAAGCAAATGGTTGGAATTGTATGGATTGCTGGTTTCCTCTATGGTGGGTTACATACTGGTGGCACTTTTGCATCACCTTTCTGTTCCAATGTTGTTAATCAGTTCTTCTGTGAAATCCCACGGTTGCTTTAACTTGCTTGCTCAGATTTATTCCTAGCTGAAACCGGAGCTCTCATTTTTAGTGCTCTAACTGGGGTTGGCATCCTTATTTTCATTATTGTTACCTATATACAGATCTTCTCTGCTGTCTTGAGAATTCCTTCTGTTCAAGCAAGGAAAAAGGCATTGTCCACCTGTCTACCTCATGTCATTGTTCTCTCTGTATTTGTAACTATTAGCAGTTTTGCTTATCTTAGAACCCCACCTCAAAAACCTTCCCACTTGGATTTGGCAATAACTATAACATACTCCATTATTCCACCTCTGCTAAATCCATTGATTTATAGCTTGAGAAATAAAGAAATAAAAAATGCTTTATCAAAGCTGTTACATTTCTGAGATTCTTCTAAGAATATCATGTTCATTTTTGTTTAGCTATGAATCTGTCATTATGTAGCCTTTATATTAGGAAATGGGTGTCAAATTTAATTTCAGCAATAACTGTGACATGCATAAAATTTATAAAATCTTATTAATTTACTGGAGTGGTATGCAACTTTGAAATAATAATCTCTCTTTATGCATATATGTATTTATGAATTTATTCAATTTTTTATGCCGGCCTTCTCCTTAGATTCAGAGCAGCTTACAACATGTTAGCAATAGCACTTTTTAACAGAGCCAGCCTATTGCCCCAACAATCCAAGCCCTCATTTTACCCACCTTGGAAGGATGGAAGGCTGAGTCAACCTTGAGCCAGTGATGAGATTTGAATCGCTGATCTGCAGATCTAGCAGTCAGACTTAGTGGTCTACAGTACTGCACTTTACCCACTGCGCCATCTCACCTCATATGTATATGTGTATCTTTTGTGTGTATGTGTTTGTTTTTATGTATGTATATATATCTATATATGTATAAGTGTATATGTGTGTGAGTGTGTACATACCATGTTTTCCCCAAAATAAGACCCTGCCTTATATTTTTTCTGAACCCTGAAATAAGCACTTATTCTATGCACTTATTGGGGTTATTATGATGGTATGTCTTATTTTAGGGGAAATGGGGAACACACACACACACGCACGAACACAAATAAACTTTCTATCTCTTTGTCTATTGAGATTCTAAGTCATCCAGTTCATCATTGTGAACTGAAGAAGCTTCTTGGATGAGAAGAGAAATGACTTCAGGCAAAACAGTTGCCTTTCAAAAAATCACTTTTGGGTCTCTCTCTCTCTCTCTTCATATTCCCCCCCACTGATTTTTTTTTCAGAAAGGAAATATGTCGATGCCCTCATTTCCTCTCAGTGAGTAAGTTATTTGGTCTCTTATTAGTCTGCGGAGAGGGGCGGCATACAAATGTAAATAAGCATAAACATTAGAGTTGAAATATTGCTTATATCACAAGAGTCATTACTATAATGTTATTGACTCCTATAATTTCTTGCACCAGCGATTTAAAAATGTTGTAGGAGTTCTATTTTACCACTACCTAGGCAGAAAGATTTTTAAAAAATCACAAATCTAAATCACAAAGATTTTAATATCTAATGTTCTAAATTCTTCCTGGTTATAAACAAAATCATTTGAAATGATGTTATTCTGCCATTGGAAATGAAATAATCTTTGAATTAAGAGTCATATTTTTAGTTATTTGAAATAATTCAATCCTAACCCTAATTCTCACCCTAATTCATGTACTTTTAACTTTTAACATGCTCTTTCTTTTAAAAAGTGATGGAACAATGTATGCTCACCCTGTAACAGAGTATTTAAGTTTGGTTGGAAACAATGAAGAGAATAATCAAAGTTCATTTCATGGATAATTCATTTAAAATCAAGAAATAAATCTGGAGGAAGGGAGGCAATAAACATATTTTATATGTTAGAGAGATAGGAGATTTTGGAAAAAGAGGGATGATCATGATGGGTAAGAGTTTGAGGAATATTTTAACTGCTGTGTAATGATAATAAAACCATCCACTTAGGGAAGGATTTAGAGGGTGGAAGGGAAGTAGGAAGGAAGGAGTGAAAGGGGAGAGAGTGGAAAAAGTGTAGAAAGAAGGAGGAAAGAGAAGGGAGTAGTAGAAGAAGGGAGTAGAAGAAAGGAGAAGGAATAAGTAAGTAGGTAGCAGAGGTGGAATAGCTGCCTGAGATAGAAAGAAGGAATTGGAAGGAAGAAAAATGGATACAGATGAAATAATATGAAGCAAACCTAGAATGTGATTTAGTTTATTGTATTTGAATAACAATATATGTACATTAAGCTGTATTGAAGTTATATGAAGCTGTATATTGATGGTGGAGAAAACATACTTTTCACAAAGGAGTTAAGATTCATTTTTCCCTGTAATATAAGCAGTCTAGAATTACATCAGTAATAAATGGACCTTAAAAGTTAATAAATAATATAGCGCCGGTGGACTTACCCACCGGCAGCGTTTGCAGGAGGGTCGGGGGAGACATTGGACTCCCCATGGCGGCCGCCATTTTGATTTTCGGCCGAAATCTCACGAGACGAGATTTCGGCCGAAAGTCAGGCCCACGTGGCCTGACATGCTGTGGAAGCCGGGCGGGGCTTGCTGGCCCTATATAAGGGCTTGCAGGCCCTGGGCCAAGCCTTTTCACCCGGATTTCTACAGCTGAACAGACACCCACCCGTCCTTCCCTATTTTGCAGTGTGCTACTTGGGGTCGCCCCTAGGGGGGCCGAATGGGAATTTTTTGCGGCTTTGCTCCTTAGGCCAGGCCGTTTTTTCGCCCATTCCACACTGGGGAGATGGATGTGCGGTTAGGGGGTGTTTGCACCTTTTTAGGCTGATTGGCTTACCTTTGGTCATTTGGGTAGGCAGGTTAGGGGCGGAAATCTGGGTGGTGGTTTAGCAACTGCGCGTTCTCCCTTGGGCATCTTTGGGGATGATTGACAGGTTCTCTCCAAGCTCATGGTGGGGTGCTACCTGAGCAGTTGGGGGGAACCTGTCTTTGGGTCCCGCACATTGAAGTCCCCGGGTAGGGGTGAGCCGGCAGGACCCCCCTCATGCAAGAGCATGGCAGGGTCTCAGGTGAGGGAGAGGTCCCTCACCTGGACTAGCATCGAGCTACGCCCATAGTTGCCCAGGAATGTTTATTGCTACGTCATTTCCGCCCCGGAAGTATTTGTTTGACCCTGCAGGTCCACTGTTTTGGGTCATAGTTAAGCATGTTGATTTATGCAAATTTATGCTAATTTAATTAAATAAATTATGCTAATTTATTATTAATAAAAATGACCCAGTTTAAATCCAGCTCTGGTGTCCGTGTCGTTACTCCGTCTCTTCTGCAAAATAAGATAACAGAGATTTCATGTCTTCAGAAGAATGAATTATGACCAAAAATGTCTTCAAATGGGATGAATAAATAATGTTATGCTTGTCATTTTTAACACATTCACAAACACAGGGAGAAATATTCTAATGAATACACATTCACAAATACAGTGAAAAACACTAAAGTATGTAGGGAAAAACTATCTGCATATCCTGGTCTATATTTTAACAGGCTTTTTCTGCCCGTTTCCAAAGTATTTTTAAAAAATGTTCCTATTGAAGGATCATTGTTTCAAAGATTAACATATGTTTCTGATTCAATATTAAGAACAAATGCTTGAAATAAATAAAAAATAAATTGTTAGGTTAGGTATATTTCTTCTATGGCATATTTACAATCTGAATTGAGGGTTTAATATACTGAATATATGGTTTAATTATCAACAATAATTTATATAGCTCAATGAATTAAAGTAATGACAAAATCAGCAGAAATATGCTATTGAATAAACATTAGTTATTATGAAAAAACAATTAATCAAAATACAAGAAACATATATTTTTCTGTTGTTTAGACAAAAACGCTGAATAAAGGTACTGGAAGGTCACCCTCGTTCTGTTCTATTTTTCTTTTCTTTTAGGGAAAGTATTATTTTGAATCATTCTTGTATCATTATAAATTATACTGAAGAATGCATATACTATATACTGAACAACACATAATAAAAACTAAAGTCCTGCATAAGGGGGGGGATTTCCCTGAGTTGAAGGTCAGAGGTTCATTAATTTAGTCCATTGAAACAAAAAAGAAAAACAATCAAAAGTAAGATGGAACTGCTGGAAGAAAAAGTTGATACCATTCAAGAGAAAAATTCTTTGACTCGTAGGAATTTAGAAGATGTTATTGGTCAACTTGACATCGAGTGTCCCTCATATAACCTTACATTCCAGAATATTGTAGAAGAGAAGGAAGAAAATCTAGCAACAAAAATGTAGAAATCCTGGCAGAAATTCTGCAAATTGACCCCCAGGAAACTATAAGGGAGATTAATGAAATTTACTGGGTTCACAATTTCTATGCAAGAAAACATCATCTGCTGAGAAGTTCATGTGAAATTTGTAAGGAGAGTAGTACAAGATGATTCAACTTCGGAGGGTATCAACCAATGTTCCCTCTAATTTTTTTCCGGTGTGGGCGGAAAAGTATAGTGTCTGAGCGGCAGTCCCTTTGGGACTGGGCGGCATAGAAGTGTAAATAATAAATAAATAAATAAATAAATAAATAAATAAATAAATAAATAAATAAATAAATAAATAAATAAATAAGTAAATAAATAAATAAATAAATAAAATTCCCTTCTTTTTTATTAAAATAAATTAATAATAAAACAAAACCAAAATCTATTACTATTATTACTATCTTCTCCTCTTTTTCAATCCCTGTCTCCTCCCCCCTTGTGTGTGTGTGTGTGTGTGTGTGTGAACTCTTGAACCATTTCCAATGACAGGTGAGCTATTGGAAATGGTTCAAGAGTTCACCCCCCACCCCACCCCATACACACAAACGGCTGGGGTTTTTTTTCTCTCTTATTATTCGGGTGCTTTTTACCATATGCTTTAAATCAAGAGTCATTTCTCTCTCTTTCTCTCTCCCCCTTGCTCTCTTTCTCTCTCTCTTGCTTTCTTTCTCACTCTTTCTTTCTTTCTATCTATCTATCTCTCTTTCTTTCTTTCTCTTCTCTCTCTTGCTATCTCTCTCTCCACCCCTTTTGCTCTCTCTCTCTTTCTCACTTACTTTCTCTCCCCCCTCTCTCTGTCAGTGAGGGGGCTGCAAGAGCGCTTTCTCCGAGCGCTTCAGGAATGCCTGCCCTGCCTCTAGTGCAGCCCCCTTGCTGAAAGGTCCGGGACGAAAGTGCTCCCAGCGAAGGGGCTGCGAGAGGGGCAGGGCAGGCATTCCCGAAGCCCGCGGAGAAAACCCTCTCTCGCAGCCCCCTGGCTGGGAGCGCAGATGAGGAGAAGAAGCCGCAGCCACTGCCATGGGAGAAGTCGCACCCCAAGGCAGGAGGTGGCGGAGGAAAAGAGGGGGTGGATTGGGCGGGCAGGGGCAGGGCAGAGAGGCCAGGGGTGCGAGGGGGCCGGATGCACCATGGGGAGGCAGGGGCGGCCACAGCTCCCTTTCTTTCTACTACCGGCGCCTCCCCACCCCTGCCCCCCTGCGGGCTGGCAGGGGTATGGGGAGCATGCGCCCGTGGAAAAGGGTGTGTGTGTGGGTATTTTGGAGTGCACGTGTGCGCATGCGTGCAGCTTACGGGGAACGCTGGTATCAATTGAAAGGGAAGTTTTTAGAAAAATTATGGACTGTGCAGGGATGAATAGGTTGACTTTGAATCTTAAATATAAACAAAATTCTGATTATTATAAAATTTTGGGAAGTTTTATGATTGGATAGAAAATTAAAAAATATTTAAGTATTAATAATTAGTTATTTTTGGAAAAACTGAGACAAGAGAATTAGTGTTAAATATTGAAAGCCAGATGGCAAAGATAAGAAATGGTGGTAGTACTATATAATGATATAACACAAAACTTAGTTATTGATATTAGTTTAAACATATAGAATTTCATTTTATAGAATATGTGATGTATTATGAGAAGTTTCCTTTATCCTAGATACATATAGAATCTCTATTAGTTATATGATAGGTGAATATTGGATTAATTAGTTTAATTGAGATATAAAAGTTTGACTTAAGATTTGGATAAAAGAGATTTTGTTATAGCTTATATTGATGCAATGTAATGTCTTATTGTAAGATGGAGAAAAAAACTTTTTATTTAAAGATTAGGACCACAGGCATCCAGCCATCTATTGTGGGAGGACGAGTGCCTCTGGAGGCATTTGAGAATGGATTGGATGTGGCAGAGTCACTCTGAAGGTGTCTGGAGTTGCTGGCTGTGAAGGGAGGAGGGATATGTGGAAGGCAATTCCTTATTCCTAGTCCAGTTTACAGACTCCCAAGAAGGGCATACTGCACAAGGCAGGTGGAGGCCGACTGGATGTGCACAGTCAAATGGACATTCGCCAGAGCTGCACTCCAGATTCTTTCCAAATTGATTCCTTTCTTGCAGTCCGCAGCCAGTGCAGAACTGGGCTCTTGGGGAGGGAGGCATGCAGCTTAGGATGGGGATGTCAGGTGCTTCTTCATTTGCAAATGTCTCCCTGCCTCATCTGCAATCTGGGGGCAAGGAATGTTACTTCTATTGTGTCCCACTCCCCCCCCCCATATCCAGAGGAGGATTTCATACAGATCCCTTTTACAGGCTTTCTGGGTGAGAGGAGCATGCAGTGTCAACCCTCCTCTATCCAGGAAGACAGCCGATGAATTCGCTGCATAACCTACAGGACACCAGTGACCATTCTCCTTCCCCTTTTTGCAGGGTGCAGTGATCCACTCCACCCACCCTCATCCTGGACTTCCTTCTGCCTCTTACTTCCCCTTCACCGGTCTTCTTAGTTCTGGGTTGCTTCTCTCTTAGGTTAGTTTCCATCCATTGCTTCTTATCTTGTCTTTTGATTCTTTGGAAAATAGCTTGACACCCTCATCCTTGTAGGAATTTTTAAAATATTGGGACAGTTCTATTATGTCACCTCCTAATTCTTCTTTCTATTAGACTAAATATACCCAATTCTTGCTACCATTCTTTATATGTTTTAGCCTCAGTCCCCAAACCATTTGTGTTGCTCTCCTCTGCACTCTTTCGAGTTTCAATATTTATTATTATTATTATTATTATTATTATTATTATTATTATTATTTATTAGATTTGTATGCTGTCCCTCTCCGAGGACTCGGAGCAGCTCACAACAAGAAAATATTATGATGACTAGAATTGAATGTAGTGTTTCATTACTAGTATTAGTATTAATGTTGGAACTGATGGTGGTAAAATTAGCAGTATTAATTGTATTTCCATATTAACTTTCTAATATTCAAAAGTACCTTATGAATGATGATAATTTTAAAGGAGTGTCAAACTCAATTTCATTGAGGGCTGCATCAGGATTGTGGATGTCCTTGGGGGACTGGGTTGGCTGCAGTTGACTCGTGGTCTTGGATGACTGGTGAGCAGGGCTGGGGGGAGTGGCCAACTCAATGTCACTTATGTTAGGGCATAGGACCAGGGTGGATATTTGGGCTTGCTTACTGGAGGAGCTTCACTGACCCTCGCAGGCTACATGAGGGTCTACCAGATGACTTGGGTGTCAGGCATGCAGCCCTTGAGTTCCCAAAGCAATGAGCCCCACAGCCCAGCCCTGAGGGCACATCCAGCCATGCTTCCTTCCTTCTTAAGGCTGTTGCTGCTGTGCTTGCTTTCCTTGTGTGGACTGGGCTTTCCAGACTTGGGGGGGGAGGGACAACGGGGCTTTTGCTGGAGAGGGCTGCCATGAGGTGGGGCAAGTTGAGGCAGATGGCAGGACAATAGCCTGGCTGCAAGGCCCAGATGTGCATGGGTAGATATCACATGTAAAAGCTCTGGGTCTGGGCTTGGGTGGGGTAGAGTGGGGAGGGATCCTAGCTGCCTCCTCAGGATACAGGCTCTCCACTCTTCCCATCATGGGTGGGGTGATGGGCAAGAGGATGATCTCATGTATGGCACAGTTGAAAGAGGTTTGGCAGGGGTGAGCCCTGTGGTGGTGGCTGCGGGCGAGGCACATGATTTGGTTCACCAGGTGGCCAAATGTGGCTGACTGCCCCATCCCAACTGTAGCAGCCACAGGCAAACAAAAACAAATTGTGTGAGAGATGTGGGGAAGGAGGCATGTGATTCAGCCCATTGGGCAACCTTGTGTTTGACAATTCCTGCACCATAATATAAGTATTTTATACATTTCTTCTACTTCTGCAAAAAAATAGAACTAATAACTAATATATACATTTCTTCTTTAAAAGAACAAGAGTATGAAGGGATACAACACAATTAGCATTCAATTTATAGATGCTGATCTGATATCTAAATAAATATTTATTTGTTGTAAGCTTTCCGGTATTCTATCGAAGCATAGTAAAACATAGAAATCAGTATATCTGATGCTGTAGGAGAGCTGGATATGTGCCTCGGGTGTGCAAAATCACCACTAACCATAAATAGACAAAAGATTAGGAGATGATTTAAAGATGAATTCCGCTTCCCTTGAATAGATGATATTTGCAAAATAGTTCTAAAAATCTTTACATATGAAAACACAATTACAGAAAAAAAGAGCTCTCAACAAAAAACAAAGATTTTTGAATTGCAACATAAGAGACAGAAGATATCTTGAGCACCTGGAGGATTTCACAAAAGAACTGATTCACAATTCTGGAACAGGACTTCACTATTCCTGTAAAAAGTATTGCATTAAAAAAAAACACACACACACAGCAAAAAAAAAAAAATCTATGCACTGGTCACCATTTGGATGTAGGCATGTTTTGTTCATTATAACCTCATAATTCAATAGATTGCAGATGGCTACACAATAATCAAAAGCTATGACACCTAGGACAAAGAAATGACATGATTTAAAAAAAGAGAAATAAAATCTATTTTAAAGTGGCAGAATTTTGATAAAGGTATTTTTCTTTATTACTATTTCTGTATCTTTATTGATATCCTTATATTCTATCACATAGACCAATGGTTCTCAATTTGTGGTCAAGGGACTCCTGGGGTATTGTTATGTCAATACAGGAGGTCTGCAAAGTTTGCAGAAATGTTATAATTTAAATCTTGCATTAGATTTTTATGGTTTATGGCCATGGTCTATAACAACAAAATGTAATTAAAGTGATCTGTGGTGAAAAAAGATTGAGAACCACTGCCCTAGACCAACTGAGAAAAAAGCAGGGAACAGTTGCTTTACCTGGCACCCTATTTTTCAGACTTTGAGTCCCTTTGACTTGTAGGTGACTTCATGCTTTTAAAAACTTTTTGTTATTAGTAAAAAGATCTCATTGTGCTTCCCAGATTTCCCAGATTTGGGTTCACTGTTGAACCTGTAATACGTTGGCCATCTTCTCTGAAACTCAACCTGCATCATTCCAGGCAACTTCAAATCCCTCCAACCAAATCTGTTTAGCAGCTTAAAACTACCCATTTCTTTTCAGGATCACTAACCAATTTGCTTCTTTCCTTCTTCCCTTTATTTCCAAATTTGTAAGAACCAAAGCTGTCTACATTTTAGGTTGCTGACTCTTAATACTTCCATTCCTCCTCTTTGCATTGTGGTTGACAAAATGTCTCTCCCCCCTTTCACATTCAATCTCTTTTGTCAACTCTGTATACCTCCTTCTTTTTACAGGAAAGAGAAGGTGAGAGGGAAGATTATTATTTATTGTGATCTCAGGCTTGGGTGTAATGTACAAATGCTACAAAGCAATGTGTAATGGCAGGCTGCCACACATTTCTTTGCTGTTGATTCACAGCTATTCCACACCTTGTATCTCCATTGCATATTTTAACAGTAAAAGAAAGATAGAAATTATTTTAAGTTGTTCCCATAGTTTAAAGCATATTTTACTGGTCCTTACTGGTAAAATAACTCCAATTAATCATAAATTACATTGAGGCGGAAGCAATTAAATTCTATTTGATATCAGCCTGAGTATACAGAGCAAAATGACAAAGATAAGGAATATCTTTAAAAGTGTACCATATAAGACACATCATTTTCCTCCCTAAAAGAGGCTGATAATTTGGTTGCATCTTATACTCTGAATGTAACTTTTTTTCAAAGCTCCCCAACCACCAGCCCTAACTAGGTGCTACAATCTTCCCTGCTCTTACCTTGCAGGTTCTTTCATTGTTATTCTCTGTGAAGAAAGTTTTCCAAGCCCTATGTCTTTGCAGGGTATTTTTTTATTGTTCTAACTTGCTCTGAATAGTTTCTTTCCAGCCAGAATCAGGTGCTAACAATGTTCCCAGCTCTTACCGGCTTGCAAGTTTTTTCATTGTTACTCTCTCTGAATAAGGTTTTTTTAAAGCCCTAACCAGGGGATAAAATAATATGCTGAAACTGTTCTGCCTGACCGGCCTCAAGCAATGATTAATGGTCCAGAAAAGAAGGTCAAACACACACGTGGATAGTTAATCAGCAAACTTCTATTTAAACAGTAAAGAAAAAAGACTAAAGCAAATGGTCCTTACTTTCAGGAGAAACCAAGAGGATTCGTTGCAAAATTCAATCAGCTATAAAGTTCAGTGAAAAGCCAACCCATACAAAAGTCACGGAGCAGAAATAGTCCAAGAGTCTCTGAATATTCACAGCACAAAAGCAGCAGCTTGTCCCAGAGTGTTCAACTCCCCCAACGCTGAAGTACAATCCACGAGCAGGAACTTCAGAGCAGGAACAAACCACAAACCACCCAGATAATCAGCCACAGTTTGCCTTGGCCCTGTTCCCTTTTTATGCTGTTTAGCCCTCATTAAGGGAACCACACCCAGCCCAGGTGTGTTTCTCCTACTTCTTAAAGCGACCCCTTCTTTGTAAGGCCCTACGGCTGCGTAAATTGATGTATTGTCCTGCAGATGAGCTGAGAGAAGATAAACTGTCTGACGAATTGCCAGCCCCTTCCCCTGAACTGTCTGCCAATTCGTCCTGGCTCTCTGCCCCATCTTCCTGACTGCTGGCTACATTTTCCTGGCTGTCAGCTGCATCATCCTGGCTGTCAGCCAGGCTTTCACAGTCACTGTGTGCCGCGTCTCCCCCATCTGTGGGGGCAACAGCTGGCCCAGGCCCAAACACAACAGAAACTGACCAGATTAAGGACGCTAGCCAAATGAATATCTGGTAAACAGATTCTTTCCCCTATTTTCCTCCTCAAAAACTAAGGTGTGTTTTATACTCCAGTGCATCTTATACTCCAAAAATATAGTAATCTAACATAAAATATATGAAGAACAAAAGTAGGATGTATAGTTTCAGACTTTTACCAATACAATATGCATTATTTTTGGTCAAAATAAAATAACTAAACTCTACAGTTTGTTGAATATTTAAATAATGTATTTACGTACCATCAAGATCATACAAATTTCTGTATACTATATTATCTCAGCTGATCCTATAAATGATCTTTTAAAGTGAAAATTTATGTTGTCTATGTATCTAACTACCTACCAATACCCATCCATTGTTTCAGACTGATAATTATCATATTTACCTAAAGGATTCGTTAGATATAAATGAACTAAAATTAAAAGGATTAAAAATATCAAAGAAATATGACAATGATCATATGCCAATAATGAACTTATAATTTGAAAATTAATAAAAAAAGAACAGATTGAAATATTGTGGGGATTTGAATACAAACTGATGGTCTAGGCTTATAATATGCTGGTTTTAATTGCCACTGTAAACAAGAAAATTAGTATAATTGTTGTAATTAAGAAAGCCAGCATTAAATTTATATTTAAAGAAATGTATCTACTTACAGCAGTATAATCTGACATTTTTTCCCATTTATATCTACTATGTGATGAAAATAATAAGATATGGATTCATTTCTCCTTTTGAGAAAAAGTGTATAAAATTTAACACCAGAGTTAGTGTTCACCTGTATTACTTTGTGTAGTAATGCTGATCTGAGACAATAATATTTTTACTAGATTAATGCTTATAGAGTGTAAGCTGCCCAGAATTGTAAACAAATGTTTTAAAAACAATCCAAAACAAGGCTGCATAATAGCACTACAGTTTTCTTAATGTTGAAAGGATAAAGCCTATCATACTAATATAATTCCACTTAATTTATCAATTGATATCCATAATAAAATGTGAATCACTTTATTTATTGTATTTAAATAGTCAATCAATTTAAAGTATTTACTAAACTACACAAGTTGAGAAATTTGTGGCAGGTTCTTGAAATAAATATTGATTATCAGCTTCCTGAATGCCATTTTGAGTTCTTTGTTCCTCATAGTATAGATCAGTGGATTCATGACTGGTGGCACTACACAGTAAAACATAGAAATCAGTATATCTGAAGTTGAAGTTGAGCTAGATATGGGTCTTAGGTATGCAAAATTACCACTTATCAGAAACAGACAAATGACTGTGAGGTGGGGTAAGCAAGTAGAGAAGGCTTTATGCTCTCCATGGGTAGATCGGATCCTCAACACTGCTCTGAAGATCTGAACATAAGAAAAAATAATTAGAACAAAATAGAAAAAAGCTAAAATAGAACCAAATGTTAGAGCCCAGACTACTGCAACATAGGAATCAGAGCAAGAGATCTTGAGCAGCTGAGGGATTTCACAAAAGAACTGATTAATGATTCTGGAACAGAAGTTCACTGTAAATAAGTTTTGTGTATAAAGTATTGCATAGAAAAGGCCAGCCAGCCATGCACTGGTTGCCATTTGGATGCAGGCTTTTTTATTCAGTATAATCTCATAATGCAATGGATTGCAGATGGCTACATAACGATCATAGGCCATGACACCCAGGAGAAAGAAATGAGACAGCATGAAGAAAACAAGGAAGAAAACTTGACAAAAACATCCAGAGTAAGAAATGGCTTCCGTGTTCATCAAGGAATTCAGCATCGACTTGGGAACTGTAACCGAAATGGAGCCAAAATCTTGCAAGGATAGATTGAGTAGAAAAAAATACATGGGTGAATGGAGCTGATGGCTATAAACAATTACAATGATGATGATGAGATTTTCAATGAAGGCTACCACATAAATTATTAAAAAGACAATGATATGGAATATTTGGAGCTCCTCAGTATCAGGGAATCCAAGCAGAAGGAATTCACTAACTTTCGATTTATTTTCCATTTTTCTTTTTAGACTTCAGAATTTGTAACAGGAGATAAAAAACATCAGATGTATTTCTCATGTATCAATGGCAGTAGTCAACAGTGAATGAAATGCTATTCAAAGATGTTCCTTTAATCAGGGAGTTCTAGTTTAAAAGCAGAGGTTTATCTATAGGATATTTGTCAGGGGGCTGATTTCTCAAGAGCTTAATTTTTTTAGAGCTATAACTCCATGTGGGAAAATATGTTTAGAGTTTTATTCATGTTTCTTTTTGTCTATATATTCTATTTTCTTATTTGTATAAAGAAATTAAGAAATGATCTGAAATAAAACAGAGAAAACTGTAAAAAGGTGAAAATTACCATTCTGAAGCTATGTATGTATCTGGATAGGCAGATAGAGACCTATATATTTGTTTTGTCATAAATATTTATTGTTTTAAAATTTACTTAAATTGAAGCTGTAATTTTTTAAAGTTCCAATTCAGGTTGGCAATCTTCTCTGTAGTGGATAAAGTTAGCCTCCAAGGATGGGAAAATACTGCCCTTTTACCAATCACAACTGAGTTTGAAGTATAAAAGTGTCCCCCTACTGTCACTTCTCCTCTTTTGATTCAGTCCTACCATAAAGGACTTGCATTCTTCCATCCTTGAAGGACTCCACATCTTCCAAGTATCCTGATTCAATCCTTTTCTGTGAGTTATTGACATCTGATATCTGTCATAGAGTGGGTTGTGGGATGATAAGGGCTCTGACCCACCCGCCCGGAATGCCTTCAGCCAAAGGCCTGCCTTTGAACTAATGTGCCAAATTCCAGCTGTTGAGGTAACATGGCTAAGCCCATCTATCAACACTAAATCAGGTTGCAGGGCTAGCCACTGTTAATAATAGGAGGGAGAGAGGACCAATTGATTGCTGCTGAGTGATCTTGTCACAAAAGCTATGTTCCTTTCCCTTCTGGCTAGAGCCAGTGCTCTGATAGCTGGCTTGGCACCATCCAATCTCTCCATCATGCATGGGTGAAAAAGGAGTGAAGAGGGAATTTTTCAGCAGGCCAGCTTCAGCGCTTGCCACCAAAAGCTGTTGATCACTTCTTTGGCCTTCTCATGTCATCAAGGTCCACTATTGGCCGCCAAGACATGTATCATCTGCCAGAGTTGCCACCAACTGTAGCCCCTGCACACTCAACAATCAGTTGGAAGGTGGGCTCACATGATTGCTGGTCAGGCGCCATGTCACCAGAGGCTGCTGGGGGGAAGCCTCATCTCATTACAGCCAACTTGGTCATTCAAAGATGACCTGCTGTCAGACATTTTAATTAGTCACTGGGCTCCAATAAGTCCTGAGGGACATTGGTAATCTAAATGAACTTCACCCAAATAAATAAACTTCACAAACAAACAAACAAACAAACAAACAATCAAACAAACAAACAAACAAACAAACAAACAAACATACAAACAGTCTCCAAGTCCCTTCCTTGTCTATCTTCCTGGTTTGGAGATTTCAGGGGTTTTTTTAGTTCTTTAGTTCATGTGCGTATGAGTATATTGTGTTTGCTATGCGATAAACATTAAAGTCTGACCATCTTCCCTTACCAAAAGAGGGGGAATGACAGTAGAGGGACACTTTTATACTTCAGACTCGGTCCTGATTCACTAAAGGGTATTGTCTTCCCATCCTTGGAGGCTAGCTCCACCCTATGAGAAGGGGTATATCAGGTGGCACCAATGCCCATTTTCTTCATTATTGTTACAAAAAGGTAATATCTCATTCCTAATAATCCCTTCTTTTCAAGAGAGAAAAAAGGCATAATCTACTTGTCTATTTTATGTTGTGATTTATTTTTAATCATTGTGTATTTTGCTTATGATAGGCCCCCATCTCTGATGTGTGTCTCTCTGTGTGCGTCCCCTTAAATATATCAATCAGAGATGGGGATCATAAGCAAAGTACAAAATACACAATGATTAAAATACAGAGAAAATTGTAGCATGAAATAGGCATCTCCCTGACCTAACAGGATCCAGATAATTTCCAATCCAAAACTCACTGGAGCTGTAAGGCAGCAACTTTTTCCATTGTCTTCCCTAGAAAGGAAAGGTCAAAAATTATATAAAAATTGTTCAATCAGGCTGGGTTAAATTATGTTTTCTTGAGGAGGGCTGGATTATCCTCCTTTATTGGTATCAGAAACACCCTCCTTTGTAGCAATGTGTTAATTAACACCTGGACCCACAGAAGACTTTCACTAACCAGGAGCAAGTAGTTGCCTTGACAGCCTAAGGACCTTGTCAACTTCCTCAGGTCTAACAGGAAACTGTTAAACTGTTCATAGATAATCAGGTAACTCTATTCTCCAACCATCCTAAATGGAAATGTCCCACCCTTGGACAGACCCAAGTGATTTTATCCATCATTTTTCAAATCCATTTTATCCAACCAATTTTTTGCACAGCCATGTAACCCATGGGGGTTTGGGGAGTGTTGGACCAGGAGACACCCCACAGGTGCAATCTGATCCAGGGCCTCAGCTGCATAATATTCCAGGCTGAGACTACAAGGAAGGAATTCTGGGAGTTGAAATCCACTAGTCTTAAAGCTGTCAAGTTTAAGACTTGTGGACCTCAACTACCATTCCTGAGCTAGCATGGCTGGGATTTGAAATCCACTAGTCTTAGTCTTTTTTTCCAGTAGCCTGGAAAAGCATCAGGCCCAGACAAGATAACTCCTTCCTACTTAAAAGTCTGTGCACACCAATTTGCCTCCATCTTCACCCAAATCTTCAACAAATCACAGAAATGTGCTATGTTCCTTCCTGCTTCAAGTGCTCTACTATCATCCCAGTGCCAAAGAAGCCCTTAATCAAGGAACTGAAGGATTACAGACAAGTTCCTCTAACATCTGTAGTTATAAAAATCTTTGAAAGACTAGTGATAACCCACTTGAAAACCATTATGGATCCACTGTTAGACCCCCTGCAATTTGCATACGGAGCAAATAGATCAAGAGATGATGCTGTTAATATGGCTTTGCCCTACATCCTACATCCTACATCTCCAAAGTCATACGCTAGGATCCTCGTGATATACTTTAATTCAGCATTCAAACCATCATACCAGATATCTCTTAACTAAACTAAATCAGCTAGAGGTACCTGAACACACTTGTAAGGGTTTATAAAATTGTATTTGTTTTGTCCGGGATGGGACTTTTTGCCTCTGCCAGTTGGACAAAGCTCTTTCTTCCGCAGCAGCTAATCGGCCGCTGCCTTCTCTCCCTCGCCCAAAGGCCCTAGCTCTTTGCCCCAGCCCTTTCACCACAAAAATCCAAATTCAGCCACAGCCTTTTGGCCACATGGGACACTTTGCCACCATCCAATCAGAACAGTTGTTACAAAATGCTACTTTTGGAAGGAAAGAATGGGACAGTTTGCTCTTTCATACACAAACACACACGTTGAATGATAGAGATGGAAGGGACCTCAGTGGCCATCTAGTCTGACCCCTTCTCATTCAGGAGACTTACAGAATGATAGAGAGGGAAGGAACCTTGGTGGCCATCTAGTCTGACCTGACCCACCTTCTCATTTAGGAGACTTACAGAATGATAGAGAGGGAAGGGACCTTGGTGGCCATTAGTCTGACCTGACCCACCTTGATTAGCTGCTGGGGAAGAAAGAGTTTCGTCCAACTGGCGGAGGCAAAATGTCCTAAACCCGTTTTGTCAAGTATGTATTGGTAGTATACAAAGATATAACAATGTTTATATACAGGATACTAGTAAGAGAGAAACATTAGGACATGGGATGGAAGGCATGGTGGTACACTTATGCACACCCCTTATTGACCTCTTAGGAATCAAGAGAGGTCAACAGTGGATAGTCTAAGGGTAAAGTTTTGGGGGCTAGGTGATAATACTACAGAGTCAAGTAGTGAGTTCCATGCATCAACTACTTGGTTACTAAAGTCATATTTCCTGCAATCGAGTTTGGTGTGGTTTACTTTAAGTTTGTATCTGTTGTGCACTTGTGTGTTGTTGTGGTTGAAGCTGTAGTCATTTACAGGGAGGATATAGTAGCAGATGATTTTATGGGCTATACTTAGGTCATGTTTAAGGTGACATAGTTCTAAGCTTTCTAAACCTAGGATTGTAAGTCTAGTTGTCTAGGGTATTCTGTTGTGACTGGAGGAGTGGAGGGCTCTTCTAGTAATTTGGAGTTGCCAGATGTTTGACCATTCAGACACAAAGTCAAGCTGTGTTGAAAAGTTTTACATAATTGGCAAATGGAATGCAGTTGCTTTTAATGTGATTGCAAAGGTCATTTATATAGAGTATGAAGGGTGTTGGTCCAAGTATGCTGCTGTTAAATGGAACAGGATTGGATATGGCGCTCTCTATTTTGACAACTTGTTGTCTGTTTGATAGGAACACACTTATCTAGCTTTGGAGGGATTCTGAGATGCCATAGGATTTGAATTTTAGAAGTACTTTGTCATGAACCACTGAGTCGAACGGTTTACAGAAGTCAGTGTAAAGTGCATCTATTGATTTTCCCTGATCGAAATGTGTAGTCCATATGTTTTTACAGTGAAGGAGTTGTAGGTTACAAGATCATTTTGTTCTGAAACCAAATTGTTTGTTAGAGAGTAGCTTGTTAGTTTCTAGGTTGGTTTATGATTGATTCCATGAATTTGCATGTAATGCAGCATAGAGAGATTGGTCTGTTGTTTTCAACTAGACTGGGATCTCCTTTTTTGAAGATGGGGATGACTGTTGCTTGTGACCATAGCTTTGGTAATGAGCGAAATAGCAGTGCAGTGTAGTGCAGAAGTAGACCACAAGCTCCCTTTCAGGAAGCAGCAGGTGAAGCTAGGCAAAATCACATCAGATACCCGTAAAACTAGCACAAGGGCCCCCCAAGGCTCTGTACTTTCACCACTTCTCTCTCTATATATCAATGACTGTGTCTTAAATGATCCATCTGTTAAACTACTGAAATTTTTAGATGATACAGCAATTATTGGTCTCATTTGAGACAATGATGAAACCACATACAGAAGGGAGATTGAACAACTAACCTTCTGGTGCAACCAGAACAATATAGAACTAAACACTCTCAAAACCATAGGAATGATGGTAGACTTTAGGAGAAACCCCCCCTCATCCTACCACCTTTCAAAATATTAGGCAACACAATATCAACAGTAGAGTCCTTCAAATTTCTAGGTTCTATCATATCTCAAGATCTAAAATTATCACCTAACAACAAGAACATCATCAAATGATTCCTACAGAGGAGTCTGTCATCTGCACCTCTATAACAGCCTGGTTTGTTTCTGTAACCCAACAAGACTGACACAGACTTCAGAGGATAATCAGAACTGCAGAAAAGCCAATTGCTGCCAACCTGCCTTCCATTGAGGACCTGTATTCTGCATGAGTCAAAAAGAGGTCTGTGAAAATATTTACTCACCCCTTGCATCCTGGACATAAACTGTTTCAACTTGTATTCTCAAAACATTGCTACAGAATACTGCATACCAAGACAACCAGACACAAGAACAGTTTTTCCCCGAACGCCATCACTCTGCTAAATAAATAATTCCCTCAACACTGTCAAACTATTTACTAAGTCTGCACTACTATTACTACTTTTTTCATCATTCCTATCACCCATCTCCTCCGACTTATGACTGTATGATTGTAACCTGTTGCTTATATCCTTAAGATTTTTGTTAAAGTTGATTGTTTCCTCATTGCTTATTTGTCCCCTATGACAATCATTAAATGTTGTACCTCATGATTCTTGACAAATGTATCTTTTTCTTTTATGTTCACTGAGAGCATATGCACCAAGGACAAATTCCTTGTGTGTTTAATCACACTTGGCCAACAAGGAATTCTATTCTATTCTATATTCTATTCTATTCTATTCTATTCTATTCCACTCCACTCCACTCCATTCTATTCTAGCTGTCAAATTTGAAGCCCCTGGGTTAGTGGTTAGGGGTACAAGAGTCTTCAGTTCCCATTCCTGAGCTAGCATGACTGGAATAGGAATTCTGGTAACTGAACAATTGTTAAAACTGTCAAGTTTGAAGTTTGTAAATAGGGTACATGGTTGTAAAAGTATACATGTTTGTAAAAAGTATTCTGCTACACTGGTATTTTATTAAATAATATATTACACCATTTGGTTCACAATATTTTTTTCCTTGTTTTCCACCTCTAAAATCTAGATGCTTCTTATAATCTGGTGCATCTTATACTCCAAAAAATACTGTAATTCTCCAGGAAACATCCATCAGATTTTGGCTTACTTTACAAAAATTAAGAATTTGTTTAAAATGGCCAGTATTTAGCACTAGCAATAGCATTTCGACTTATATAGCAGTTCACAGTGCTTACAGTCCTCTCTAAGTGGTTTACAGAGAGTAAGCCTATTGCACCCACAAATCTGGGTTCTCATTTTACCAACTTTGGAAATAGTCAACCTTGAGGCTACAAAGATTTGATCTCCCAAACTGCTGGCAGCAGTGTTCCCTCTAAGCTGAGTTGTGCGCTGTAGCACAGAAGATTTAAAATCTCAGCCCAGAAGATTGCAATTTTAGTGCAGAGGACTGACCTCTGTGTTAGAATTGGTAAACTGTGCTGAGATTTTAAATTTCCATGCTATAGCGCACAGTAAAGGTGGAAAGGCGGGAAAGAAAGAGGCCAATTGCAGGACTGCTTTCCTTCCCGCCCCTTTAACCCTTTCTCCTTCCAGCTAGGGTGGGTAAGCCCCTTACAATGGGGGGGTTGCAGATCTGCTGGACTGCTGCCAGCTCGATGTCTGTCCACGGGGGTGGGGGTGGGGTGGATCCACCGGACCAACAATGTCTGTCTGTGGGGGAGGGCAGATATGCCGGCCCCGCCATCCCGATGTCCGTCTGCAGGGGGGCAGATCTGCCAGACCAATGATGGCTGTCTGTGGGGGGATAGAGATAAAGAGGGGGGGAGAGAAAGGAAGGAGAGAGAAAGGGAGGGAGAGAAAGGAAACAGAGAGAAAGGGAGGGAGAGAAAGAAGGAATAGAGGAGGGACAGAAAGAAAGAATGAGAGATAGAAATGATAAAGAGAAAGACAGAGGGAGAGAAAGGGAGAGCGAGAAAGGAAGGGAGAGAAAGAGGGAATGAAGGAGGAAGAGAAAGAAAGAGTGAGAGATTGAAAGGATGGAGAGAAAGAGGGAGGGAGAGAAAGGAAAGAGAGAAAGTGAGGGAGAGAAAGGAAAGAGAGATGAGAGAGGAAGGAGGAGAGAGAAAGGGGGAGCAAATTATGGATGTCAGAACTCGCGCATGCGTGATAGCGCGTGCCCATACTTCATTCATTCATTCATTTATTTAGACTTCTATGCTGCCCAGTCCCAAAGGAGGCAAGGGGGAGAGGAATGGGAAGGAGGAGGAAGAGAAGGAGGGGGAAGAGGAGAGAGAGGAAGCATTTTTAAATCATTTTTATATTTTTGAAACTAAGTACCTGAATACATCATGCTGCTATCAGAAATAAAGTCAGAGAAGCTCAATGGGGACTCTGAAAGGTTATATATAATGTATATTTTATAGTTATGTTCTACAAAAATTCTCAAAACATTGTTTTATATTATTATATGATACAAATTAAAATATTGATTGTTTTTAAAGGAAAAGTTCTATCATACTTTGCATTGATACAAATTTTTAACTGAAGACTTGCTTCAACTCAAGGTTGGCCATTTATCAGTACTCTTTCATAAATGTTATTTATCCAGATCAAGTTTATTCTATATTAAATACACAGGCTAGGTTTCTTAAGTAATCTCAAAGAAAAGATTATATATCCATGAAATTAACTTTGGTTCTTGTTTTTTTTCATGCAGGTGCATATATTTCTTTTTTCTTTTTGATAGTATCTCTAGATAAATATACAGATTTAATTAATGTGAATGCTACAGTAAAATGCATCTGTTGTATGAAAATAGCAATTAAGCAAGCCTGTATAAAATTTATATTTAGGTTAATCTATACATAGGCAGGAACTTTACAATTACAATTTTATACATTTCTTTTATTTCTTTGATAAATATCTAATATAAATAATAATCAATGCATGCTCGTTTAAAGGAAAAGGAGTATGAAATTAAATGGCACAATTAGCATTCTGCTGGTTTTTTAGTGTTCTTTCACAAAGAGTTAATAGTAGTAGTTGTGAGAAAATGATAATCTTTATCTAAATTAAGCTTTATTAGTTATTAGCTGCCAGCCTTGTGTTCAAGCAATAACTTAAAGCATTTATTAAAATAAATAAAATTGGAGGGAGAGGGAAATAGGTCAGGTATTGGGAAAAAACTTGAAGATCATCTTCCAGAATGCCATTTTAAGGTCCTTGTTCCTCATACTGTAGATCAATGGATTCAAAATTGGCGGCACTACACAGTAAAATGTTGAAATCAGGATATCTGATTTTGACGGAAAGCTAGATGGGGGTTTCAGATATGCAAAATTACCACTTACCATAAACAGACAAATGACTAGGAGATGAGGTAAGCAAGTAGAGAAGGCCTTTTGTTTTCCTTGGGTAGATGGGATTTGCAAAACTGTCTTAAAAATCCTCACATATGAAAACACAATTAAAAAAAAAAGAATGAATACTAAACAAGAACTCATGATAAGTACCCATTCTTCTGCAACATAAGAGTCAGAGCAAGAGATCCTGAGCAGTTGAGGAATTTCACAAAAGAACTGATTGATGATTTTAGAACAGAACTTCACAAAAAACAAGTTTCCTGTGTGGAGCATAGAATAAGACAGCCCACCCATCCAGACACTGGTTGCCATTTGGATACAGGTTTTTTTGCTCATTATATTCTCATAATGCAGTGGGCTGCAAATGGCTACATAACGATCATAGGCCATGACACACAGGAGAAAGAAGTGAGACACCGTAAAGAAAAGAAGAAAGAAAACTTGGCAGAGACATCCAGAGTAAGAAATGGCTTCTGTGTTCATCAAAGAATTCAGCATTGATTTGGGAACAGTGACCGAGATGGAGCCAAGATCTTGCAAGGAGAGATTGACTAAAAAAAAATACATGGGCGAATGGAGTTGATGGCTATAAACAATGACAGTGATGATGATGATGTTTTCAATAACTGCTACCAAATAAATGGTTAAAAAAATAACAATATGGAATATCCATAGCTTCTCAGTATCAGGAAATCCATGCAAAAGAAATTCACTTACTCCAGATTCATTTTCCATTTGGCTTTTTAGACTTCAGAGCTTCTAATAGGAAAGCAACCCTCACACTCTTTTCTTGTATATCTATGGCTATATTCAATGCCTTTCAAACAATTTATTTTTATGTTGGAGTGTAAGGTAAAAAAGAAAATTATGTATGGGATGCTTGTAATGATCCTCAGGGAGAAGATAATTTCTCAGGAGCCTAGTTTACTTTTGCAGTCATGTAGGTGTTGGAAAATGTGATTAGAGCTTTGTTCATTCAAAGAGAGGGAGAAAGAGAGGGAGGGGAAGAGAGGAAGGAAGGAAGAAATAAACATAAAGGGAGAGAGGGAGAAAGAGAGGGAGGGGAATTGGGGAAGGAAGGAAGAGATAAATATAAAGGGAGAGAGGGAGAGAAAGGGAGGAAGAGAGGAAGGAAGGAAGAGATAAATATAAAGGGAGAGAGGGAAAAAGAGAGGGAGGGGAAGAGGGGAAGGAAGGAAAAGAGAGAGAGAAAGAGAAAAAAGTGGAAGGAATAGAGAAGGAAAGGAAGGAAGGGAGAGATAGAGAAAGAGAGACAGAGATAGAGAAGATAGGAAGGAAGAGAGAGAGTGAGAGAGAGCAAGAAAGCAAGAGAGAGAGAGGAGTGGAAGGAAGAGAGAGAGAGAGAAATGATAGAATAAAGGGGAGAAAAAAGAGAAATGAGAAAATGATTGAGGCAGAGAATGACAGGAAAGAGAGAGAAACAGAGAGAGAAATGACTCTTGATTTAAAGCAAATGGTAAAAGCACTTAAATAATAACAGAGAAAAAAAACCCAGCCCTCACCTGTTTTTATTAATAGTTATGTTTTTGGATTTGCTGGTTGTTTTAGTTTTAATAGTAATAGAGTTTTGTTTTGTTTTATTATTGATTTCTTTTAATAAAAAGAAGGGATTTATTATTTATTTATTTATTTATTTATTTGTTTATTTATTTATTTGTTTATTTATTTATTTGTTTATTTATACTTCTATGCCGCCCAGTCCCAAGGGGACTGCCGCTCAGACACTATACTTTTCCGCCCAGCCCCCCAAAAAATTAGAGGGAACATTGGCGGCCGGTATTTGTAGGGACCTTACCTTCTTAGAATTCTTTCCCCTAGTAGTAGCGATGGAACTTTGGGGAGAACAGCTTGCCAACCGGATGGTCCACTTTTGGTGTGACAACTTGGTGGTTGTCCACGTGGCTAATTCATTGTCGTCCAAAAACAAATGGGTAATGCTCCTTGTTCGTTTTTTCATCAGTAGAGCTTTGGCTCTAAACGCACTGTTCACAGTGTGCCACGTCCCCAGATTGGAGAATGGCGCAGCTGATGCTTTATCCCGTGGACAGCTGGCCAGGTTACGGGCTTTGGCGCCCAGGGTATGGAGCATACTAGACAGGATGCCACGGCATTTATGGAGCCTGGCAGGACTGCTGAACCCTGGAGGCAGGAGGCAGATTAGGCCATTGGGTTGTCTTTAGCCCCGAGCACCCGGGCTGCTTACCAAAGAACAGGTAAGGAGTTGTGGGACTTTAGGTCAAGCAAGGGTTACAGACAGATTTGGCCCATACTGATTGAACAGTTGTTGGAGCACTGTGTGCTGTTACATCAACGGGGTTTGAATGTTAAAACCAACAAGGGTAAGTTAGCGAGCCTAGCGTTTATCACCAAGGCTCATGGGTTTACTGATACCTGTAGGGACTTCCGCGTCAAGAGGATATTGGAAGGATGGTTCCGGGAACGCCCATGGCCAGTATCCGACACCCGGTGACCGCTGTCCATCTCACAGCTGTCGGCCTTAAGCCAAACTTGGGCCAGGCTGTGTACTTCTCAGTATGAAGCCTACCTGTTCCACGTGACAGCAATGATGCTTTTCTTTGGGGCATTTAGGATAAGTGAGGTTCTGGCCACCTCCCATAGGGATGTTAGTTTGTGCGCGCTCCAATGGAGTGATGTGCATTACCAGGAAACGGGTCCCCCTCTGCCTGTGCCAGTCCAAAACGGACCAGCATGGCCACGGGACGGAGATCACATTAGCGCCAACAACAAACAAGGGGGTGTGCCTGGTGGCAGCGTTGGTGGCCTTCCGCGCAGTTTGTGGTGAAGGCCAGGGAAACTTCTTTCACCATAGTAATGGGGCCCCTTTAACCAAGTATCAGTTCTGGACAGTCACATCCAGGGCCTTAGAGCAGATAGGTGTGGACCCATCCAGGTTCGGCACACATTCCTTCCGAATAGGCGCTGCCCCTGCAGCTGCAGCAGCTGGTTTTGCAGACCACCGCATCATGGCCATCGGCCGCTGGAGGTCCGCAGCATTCAATTTGTATGTTAGGCCCCCTCAATAGGGTCCCCGTTATTAGCTGTTTTTAATTGTTGCTTGTTCTTTCAGCCGTTTCTGCTTCCCAGCCCTTCGTTTGGCTCTGTGGCCCCAGTTTCATTTTTTGGGCCGGAAGGTTTGCTGCGAAGTCTCCCTTCGGATCGCAGCTGTCCCTGGGCCTTCGGACAGAAGTTGTGTGGTTGGGCTGCAGGGGTCTGCGTTGGGAGGGGCTCCTCCCTCTGGTTTTTGGCCGGTGCCAATCCGAGAGAGCCCCCGAGTTGTTGGTGATCCATCTTGGGGGCAACGACTTTGGTGTTTTGAGTGGCTTGAAGGTGAGCATCCAAGCCCATGATGACCTCCGGGCCATTGCTGCTGCTTTCCCGGACACACATATTGTGTGGTCTGAGATTCTCCCCACACGGAATGCTGTGTCTCCCGAAGCTGTCAACAAGACCAGGTTAAGGGTTAATCTGGCCATTGGGAAGGTTGTTAGGGAGTTGGGTGGATACATAGTGAAACATCCCCTGATTAAATTTGGAACACCCTGGCTCTACCGGGCCGACGGCGTTCACCTCTCAGATGAGGGGAACGCCATTTTCCTGTCGGACCTGCAGAGGTGCCTCTAGGAATTAGTTTAGGAGGCTGAGTGGGGGTCGGGGGGGCAAGATTGAGATATGACCCCCCTCCGTGGCAGGTTAGGGGCAGAAATGGGCAATTAGAAGTGACTGCGCATGCTCCTTTGGGCATCCTTTTAAAGGGTGATGGACCGCCTCTCTCCAGGATCTAGAGGTTGGAACAACGTCGGGGATTGGAGAGAGGATGTCCATGGGAACCACCGGATCCAATTTCCCACAGGGATTGGAGGGTGAGCTCCTCCCACACGACTAAAGGCTTGGATCCAGGTGAAGATGGCTACCTTCACCTGGTTCAGCAAGGAGTTTTTGCCCAATGTTGCCAAGGAAGTTTCTGGTAGGAATTTCCGCCCCGTTAGTTTTGGCCTCTGCAGGTCCTTAGTTATGTTGAATTTGAATATTTAAATTTACGTATTTAAATTATGTTATTTAAATTTATGTTAATTTAATAAAATGACCCTTTATTTAATCCACAATATGTCTCAGCGTCTTTACTCCGCTTCCGGGGCAAATCCATTTTACTAAAGACAAGTATGTAATTTTGAAATTAACAGCATAATTTTTATATAAATTGAAATAATTGAACACAGTGGGGGGGACTTTTATGTGCAAAATAAACAAATAAGCATCAATATTTTCAGTTCAATTTTCATTTCATTATGTTCAGAAATGTGGAAGTGCCTGACGGGTATTGCCATCTTGACGAGGATGGTATTTGCGTAGGGCCAAACTTCCCCTTCAGCAGTTATTGCCTTTGGGGGGGAAAGGGGCAAGGAAAAAGAAGCAGCATGGTGGGAAGCACTGGTGGGCAGAGCCCATTACCCAAAGAGGATGAGAAGGAAGAGTTTTCTTTGGCAGCATGGCTGTTGGACACCATCCTTTGTTCCCTGTATGACTTCGGTGGGGGATCTCAAATCTGATTTTTTTCCCCAGGGCCTATGGGTTTTGGTGTTGCTTTCCCCTATTCTTATCCCCTATTCCCCCTCTTTTCCTTTCCCATTCCGGGTTCTTAGCCATCTCCTGCTCTCAATATTATATTAACAATATTGTTAGTGCATCATTGTATTATACTGCATATCTACACACTACACATATTGTATTACACTACATATTTAAAGCCTTACTTACCTTATCCAGCTCTTCAATGGACAGATGGCAGGGGTGTGAGGTTTGCCTCAACCAAAGGAGCTGGTACCTGCACTGAGGAGAAGGCAAGCCTGCAATTTATAGCTCCCTCCCCCCCTTTGTGAGAGGGGCTGTTGCTGCCCTATCACTTGCCCTATCACAGTTCCAATTTTCATGCTCCCGGCTACCTTTGCATGGCAGTTATAAACTGCTGTAAGGAGGTCTGTTGTCACATGCACAGCCATGTGGCTGCACACCTTGCAGAGAACATAGGTAACAATTGAGCCCTGTAGCCCCTTTTTCAACACATGTCCAGGAGCCATAGCATCTGATATGGTCCTGGTAGGCTCTGGCAACAACTGACCCAATGTGGAATTCTGTTGATTTCTTCCCATCATTTTGGATGGCAGGTGCCTGGTTGGTTCACAGTAGTCAAATCACAACTGATCCAAAGAGGGTAATCCTATAACTGTAGTAACCACACATGATAGCTGTCTAAGTCCAGCCGTGACAGCGTATTTGCCAGTTTGGTGCCAGAACACAGGATCAGGGATTGGGGACAATGGAGCAACCTACCTACCTATTGGTGGCAAAAGCAATTTTAGGGTTTCTAAATGAAACAAAGCAAACAAAAAATGGTGGGTGTTAGCAAAAAGAATAATACTCATAATAGTAACTTCTTGCTGATAACTCTTAAAAATAAATTACCAAACCTGGACAACATTTTAATTTGCTTGATTCAATACTGTTATCTATGGAATGTTTGTGTGTAAGTTTTTATATAAGGGTTTTTTTTAGGTTTTTAATGTAAAATTGTTATTTTAGACTTAATATTAGATTTGTAATTGTATACTGTTTTATCACTGCTGTGAGCCGCCCCGAGTCTGCGGAGAGGGGCGGCATACAAATCTAATAAATAAATAAATAAATACTGTAATATATCTTAAAACAATATAGAAAGAAAGTAAAAACTTGATATTGAAAACAATCCCAGTTTTTTCAAATCATGAAGATCGATACAAATATCTGGAGAGAGACAGATGGACAGACAGAAATATATTTCCCAGTATATTTTCCAATTGTATGTGTGATCAATAGTAATCATTTTAAAAAACTTTTTCTCTCACAGATATTATAAAGTCTGTTATAAAGTGGCAGGGATTTTGTACATTACTATTTCAACATTCATTTAAAACCATAATTATTCTTATTTATTTATTTATTTATTTATCAAACAATTATAGGATGGTAATTTGTACAAATAAGACATTAGATAAGTAATGGTAAAAAGTAACAAAAGAAGACAATAGGACAGGGACGGTAGGCACAATGGTGCGCTTATGCATACCCCTTACAAACCTCTTAGATAGGGGAAGAGGTCAATTGTAGATAGTCTAAGGTTAAAGGTTTTGGGGTTAGGAGTAGAAACCACAGAGTCAGGTAGTGCATTCCAGGCATTGATTTCTCTGTTGCTGAAGTTGTATTTTTTGCAGTCAAGTTTGGAGCGGTTGACATTTAGTTTAAATAGATTTCATGCTCGTGTGTTGTTGTGGTTGAAAGTGAAGTAGTCGTTAACAGGTAGGACATTTTGGTATATGATTTTATGAACTATAATTAAGTTGGAACAGAGACAATGGAGTTGTAAGTTGTCTAAACCAAGAATTTTGAGTCTGGTGGAGTAAGGTATTTTGTTATGAGAAGGGGATTGAAATATTTCTGGACACTCTCAATTGTGTTGATGTCAGATATGCAATGTGGGTTCCATACAGGTGAGCTGTATTCTAGGATTGATCTGACAAATGTTTTGTAAGCTCTTGTTAGGAGTTCAAAATTACCAAAGAAGAAACTGTGAAGTTTTAGGTTAAGAACTTTTAAAGCCTTTTTGGAAATGTTGTTGTAGTGGGCTCTAGGATTTAGGTCATTGGATATGAGTACTCCAAGGTCTCTGACAGATTGTCAAGTTCAATTCCTCCAAGTTTATATTTAGTATTCTGATTCTTTTTACCAATGTGTAATACAGAGCATTTAGTGATGGAGATTTGAAGTTGCCAGGTTTTAGACCATTCTGCTACATCTTTTTGAAGGCTAGCAGTATTGTCGGTGGTTGACATCATCTGCAAAGAGAACACAATTGCTTGTGATGCAATTGAAAAGGTCGTTTATGTATAGTATGAATTTGTATGCAAAATCTTTAAAAAGAGGAGAGATATCTTGTTGTTCATATATTGACAGCAGCCAGAATATTATATGCCCAATATGGGAAAAAAGACACAATTCCATCCTCTCTACATTTTATAAACAAGGTACACGAATGTGCGGAACTGATTTAAATGACCTATGAAATTCAAGACAGAGACAAAACGGATTTTTATAATGCTTGAGATCAATGGTACAAATGGATAAAATGATTCAAATACAGTAAAAAGTAAAGAAAATTAAATTAATAAATTCAAAAATATACAGAATTCAACCCAAAAAAGGAAAGCTATTATATTTCAGATAAGAGGTACAACAAATTCTTTCATTGATGACTACCCGATAAACTGTGAAATGTAAGAAAAATCTAAGATACACAAGTACCTAAGAATGCTTCTACTTAAGAATTTTTTTAGATAAGAACTGAGTGTTCAAGATTTTTTTGTCTCTTCTTAAGAACCATTTTCTACTTAAGAACTGAGCCTGGAAAAATTTCCCAGGAAATTTGAGAGTGCCACAAAGGGCTGGCCAGTTTCCTGCCATTCCCCCTATAATCCTGGCCATCTTGGGCTTTTATGGGCTGCCAGAGGAGTCTTTCGGTGGCGCTTAAGCAGTCCAGAGTGAACGAAGCAATCTTTAGTCTATGTAGATGTGGGAAAATATGATTAGAGATTTGTTCATATTTCCTTAAATCTATAGAAAAAAGATGATTTGATAGTTGCAAATGATATCTATACTGATGTCATTTCCAGAAGTAAAGTCTCTACATTTGTATGCATAATTGTTTTTGCTTATTTTTCCTTAGCTAAATACTTCAATTTTGCATGTAAGCTGCTATAGTGGAGATTGTGTAAATAGTTCAATATAAACAAAGAGTTTTTAAAAATAAATTTAAAGTAATATTCCAGGAAATGCCCATATAATTTTAGCTTATCTTTAAAAAACTAAGTAATTGTTAAAAAATTACCTGTATCCAGGGTGGGGATGGTGTGCCACTCCCTTTGCTACTGGTGTGCTTTGTGTGCAGCTTCATGTCTTCATACGTGTGCGTGCGCATATGAGCAAGATTTTGCTTCTGTATATGTGCAGAAAACAAAATATCATGAGGGGACATGCATGAGAGAGAGATTTCAGCGATTGTTTTGCTTCCACTCATGTGCAGAAGCAAACAAAAATCACTGAAACTTGTGAGATTTTGCTTCCTGCGCATGTACAGAAGCAAAATTTTGCTCGGATGTGCTTGTATGCATGCCAGAGACGTGAAGCTGTGTGTGCAGCTCAATTTTTGCTACTGGTGCAATATCCTTATCTGTACGAATAGCAACCCTCTACTGCCTGTATTCCCACTAGATAATAAAATATATTTTTAAAATTATCTGTCTTATTTATAATTGTAAGTAACTAATTATATTTGAATGAAGGACTATAGCAACAGCAATAGCATTTACACTTATATACTGCCCCGAGTCTGTGGAGCGGGGAAGCATACAAAATCTAACAAAACTTAATAAACTTCATAGTGACTTTATACCCCTCCCTAAGCAATTTACAGAATCAGCATATTGCCCCCAACAATCTGGGTCCTCATTTTACCCATCTCAGAAGGATGGAAAGATAAATCAATCTTGAGCCGGTGATGACATTTGAATTCCTGAACTACAGCTAGCAGTTAGCTGAAGTAGCCTGCAGTGCTGCTGCACTCTAACCACTGCGCCGCCCTGGCTCTACCACAGTAGAGGAGGAGAAGGAGGAAGAGGAAGAGGAGAATAAATTATATTAAATAGAGTTGACGAGTCAAAAGTTTTTTAAAAATCATCTTTGTATTTCCAAAACCCTGGGAACAAACAAATACATCAGAACACTATCTTTTTTTAAAATAATTAGTGTGTTTAATTAGGACATTTAATATTTTTTCAAATTCAGAAGATGGGCAAATTTTCAAGTTTCAACCTTATATTAATTTTAAATTCTTTCTGGAACATGGCTTTGCCTAAATTTTGGTGATATCCTATTTAAAATATATTTAATCTCCCTAAAATTTATTTATTATTTATTTATTTATTACTTAGATTTGTATGCCGCCCCTCTCCGAAGACTCGGGGCGGCATTATATGCATTATATGAAAGTGAATAAGTCAATGCAAAACTCACTGTGATATGAAAACATTAAAATAGGTTTATATAGAAGAACATACTGAAAGAAATAACTTTGTGAGGGCAACTGTGAGCTCTTTATTTCTCATACTATAGATCACTGGATTCAGCAGAGGTGGGACAAAGGTATATACCATAGTCAGTACCAAATTGAAACTAGATGGAATATTAGAAGGTGGTTTTAAGTAGGCAAACCACCCAGTGGATATTAATATGGAAAATACAGTGAGGTGTGGAATGCAGGTTGCAAAGGCTTTTTGTCGTCCATGAATAGAAGGGATTCTTAGAACTGTTGTAAAGATCAGCACATATGTTATGATGATAAAGACAATGCAAGCTCCTTCTATCATAATATTGATTGCCAGAACAATAAGTTCGGGTTGGTATGAATCAGAGCATGCTAGCTTGAGTAACTGTGGGATTTCACAGTAGAACTGATTGACAATATTGGAGCAAAAAGGGACTGCAAATGTGCCTGTAGTATGCATTGCTCCATTGAAAATTCCCATTAGCCAAGCACAAAGCACCATTTGTGCACAAGCTTGCCTATTCATCACCATCCCATAATGCAGTGGATGGCAAATGGCAACATAACGATCATATGCCATGACTGTAAGGAGGGAGAAATCAGATCCAACAAAGGATACAAAACAGAAAACCTGACCCACACACCCCGAGTAAGAAATGTTTCTAGAGTTCATGAAAGAATTGCCCATGGATTTGGGAATAATAGTAGAAACAGAGCCAAGGTCCTGAATAGCCAAGTTCATCAGGAAGAAATACATCGGGGTGTGAAGGCGATGATCAAAAATAACAGCAGAAATAATCATGAGATTCCCTAAGACAATTGCCAGATACAGTACCAAGAACAGAAAAAAGTGGAGTATCTGTAATTCCCAGACTTCTGAGAATTGAAGGAGCAGAAAATAGGAAGGATGTGACATATTATCCATTGTATTAAGAGGTAAAGTATCTAAAAGAAAAGGAAAATTAAATTAGGCAATTCCCAGCTTCCAAAAATATTTTTCTAAAGTTCTTTGGGCATTTCAAGTCTACAAGTACTATCCTGTATGTGTTAAAGCAAACTTTCCCTCTCCTGTGTTAACTAGAAGTGACTCTTACAAAAGCAATGTTGTCTTCTTTTTTCCTCCTAAGCCTCTTTGCGTAGACCCACAAATTATAGCCTATTCTTATGCAAAAAATATTTATTCCCACTTTCAGACAAGAAAGTCAGCACTGGATTTTGATTAGCCTTTCAATTCTGAGGGAATTAAAATTACAGGTGAATAATTTGAAAGGAGAGAGAAACTTACTTATATGAAATAAGTAAAAAAGATTATTGCAAACTATCACCAGAAAACATCAGTAATAACTACCAGCACACAAACAATTTACTATATTTTGCAAAAAAACTTATCATTGTCTGAAAATTTATTAAATTAAAATTCAGTTAGTTAATAGTTCTTAAAGACATGATCAGTCTGAAATATTTCCAACTGACCTCAGAAAATCTCTTCATAAATAAATACACTGATATTTTATTTCTATATGAAATAAATATATGTGGCAGGTTCATGTGATAGAATGGGGATATAACAAATTGTTGGTAGTGATTAAAAAAAAAAAAAGAAAGAGAAAAAGAAAGGAAAGGAAAAAAGTTCTGCCCTTATGGAAACCTTGGGGGGAATCAGGAAAGGATGCAAGGTAACCCCCCCCCCCCCCCAAATCATTCCCTCTTCATCTTGACATTATTGACTAAGTTGTCTCCATCCCACAAAGCCCATCATCAATATGAATTGAAATTCTGTAGGTATAAAATTCGTGCCAGATTCAATCATTCCACCAACTGCCATGTGATCATAGAAACAATGCAATTTGTTTATTGTAGAGAGAGACTACATACATCCTCCTGTATACTCTCAAGCACATTTTAAAGACTTTGTAAATAAACTCATATTGATGATAAGCAATTTCATCTTATCTACCGAACGTCATCCAAATTATTATTGAAAAGAAAACTATGGACAAGAATTTCTGAGACTGTATCCGGTTTATTTACAAAAAAAAATATCAACAAAATGGTCATAGTAGTCTGGATTAATCAATTTTTTTAAAAATATCTAAATATTTTCCACAGAATAGATCCCTACTAATGAGTTCTTGCATGCTGTTTTATGTTTTACACATGCTTTCAAAGCATTTGCATTAACATTTTGGATTAAAAGCACCAATAAAGTGAAAATATGCTGAAAAAGAGAGGAAGAAAAGCAAAAGGAAGAAGCAAATAAGCAAATAAGCAAAAGAAAGAAAGAAGCAAATAGACTACACTCTTGTATACATAGCCCACTTTGACATTTATCTTTTAATTGCAACACTATAACAGAATATAAATTCTGAATTTATACTTGAACTTGACTTATCATTTTAAGAACATAAAAAGGATTTTCTATTTTCTATTGTTAAAAAATAAGGACAATAGAGGTGGTATTCATTTCTGGGTGCTTGACCTTAATAATTTTAAAATTCATACCTATCTGCAATAATTGTGTAATTAGACATTTTGAAATGTCCACAGATTGTATCTTGCCATTAGAAACCAATTGAATTATGGTAAAAGACTATCCGCTTTTGATTACATAAAAAAGGCCAGTTCTATTGTTTGCTGCTCTTTAATCTCTTTATGTCGATGAAATTGACAAATATATTAAAATTTCAAATGTTAAAGTTGTCTAAGAAGTTGAGAAATGGCTTTCTTTTTCTAAAATATAAAGTATATAAAGAAAGAACTTAACTTATTATTTAGCAGTTTTCTTGGAACTTACCGGGAATTTTCTCTTCAGGTTTGAAATATGATATCATGAATGACATTTAAGTAAGTTTCCTTCCTTCCTTCCTTCCTTCCTTCCTTCCTTCCTTCCTTCCTTCCTTCCTTCCTTTTCTGTTGCTGTTGTTTCTTCAAATAGCAAAATATTATTGTTCCCATCACAAGAAAAATATTGTTTTTATTACTATAGATTTATTGTCTGTCATTCTGTAAACCAAAACTATAACTATGCAAAATATAGCTGTGCCATGGAACTGAGTAATGTTGAAATCCCAAAAGGATCAAAGAATTTAATTTCTGAAGGCAGAATAAATCAATCCAATTAACATGTCCTAACTCAAATGCTCATTAGTTGCTTTGGCTCATCTACTTTGGAAGTCTCTCCTTTCAAACAGCAAACCAACTATTTTCCGTTGTTAAGTAAAAGATCAGGCAGGTAGGAGAACATAACAGGAAATGCTGGATTCATGAACATACCTTCTAACATTCACAAACTCCCAAAAGAGTGCAATTTATAACAGCAAAAGTAATAATCTATAAAAGTCTAGTTTGGTCAGGCCAAAGAAACATTTATAGTATGCACACATACAATGCATTTTATAGATTATTTATCCTGACAAGTCTTAGGCAGAATTTGGAATGAGTGAGATGGTTTTGCTCCATTCTTTGCTTTTAGAAATAGCAAATTTCAGTCAACATTAAGAGCTATATACTGACATCATTAATGTCAGGGTCACTAAGTAGGCCATATCAAGAGTTACCTCTGCAGGAGGGCTAAAACTATTTTAAATGATATTGGCTATAATTACCTGCCGGCCGGCTTGCTGGCCAGCTGGGATTTGTGCCGGAGCCAGGAAACATGGCTTACGGTGTAGCCACCATTTTGCCTGCCAGGATCTCGTGAGAATTCGCAAGATCCTGGCCCCAGGCCTCACGTGATGGCCCAGCTCTATGACACAGCTGGGGCAGGCCTGCCTGCCCTATACAAAGGGCTGCCCTATAAAAAGAGTTTGGGCCTCCTTTTCACCCTGGCTGCTAAAGAGCCAACACCCTCCCTCCCTCCCTCCCCATCTTTCAGTGTGCTTATTGGGTCACCCTAGGCAGTGTTTTTCAACCAGTGTGCCATGAGACATGGTCAGGTGTGCCGTGGTGAAATTAAACATGGGTCCCTAAACTATGGCCCGTGGAGGCCATTTATCCAGCCCAATACCAGCCGCATCCATCCGAACATAAACATTCCCCTCACAATCCCTCCAGCTATCAGCGACAGGAAGAGTGGAGGCACAGGGAATGCTCACTGACCAGTCACCTTATAGGATTCATCCCGACCACTCGCGATGAACCAATAGCAGGCCGCCTCTCGTCCAAACCCAGGAAGGTCCCCGTTCAGGCTGCCGTGCACTCCTCCCCATTTTCCCAATTTCTAATCGTGGTTTAAAGCTAAAGTTTTCTGATCTTCCTTTGGACAGTTTTTGGTTGTCACCAAGGAGTTCCCCATTCTGGCTAACAAAGATTGCTCCCGTTTTCAACCACATATCTATGTGAGCTAAGCTTCTCAAACTTGACTGTGATAAAAACTAAAAACAGAGAGAACTTCATTTTGTGTTCATCGAAACAGGCCCAGGTTTCACACTAAGTGAGTATAAATACATTTAGAAACTATATTATTTTTTGCCAAAGAATTTTTTATTTTTTCTCTCTATACACAATACAAAGAAATACCAATACAATCAAATTGTTTTACAATAGGTCACTTTTAAAAATATGATATGCAAAAAAAACCCCCATTGCTGCCTCCTTAACTTTTGACATCTGGATAAAAAAAATAGCTGCTTATTTTCTTGCATTAAACAACAATACTATTAGCGAAACCTCCTTTAAGCTGTTCACATTTTCAAAATCTAAAAGATGATTAGGTTATAGAATTTCAAATTTCTCCATATCTCTTCTACGTCTATTTTCATGTATATTTAAAAACCATTTAAAATGATAATTGACCATTAGTAAGAAACATCTAAAATAAACACCAGAAGACTTCCAATAATAAACTAAAGGGGGAAAATCAAAAAAGATCAAATAAAAAACGTCTCATAATAACACCCAATTAGCCGAATTACAGAATTAAAGAAAAACTAATTAATAATTCCTTTTTAAAGGAATTATAAAGAAATAAAAATAGCTACAAAAAAAGAAACAAAATTTAAAAGTAATGTGCCGCGGCTCAAAAAAGGTTGAAAATCACTGCCCTAGGGGATCGAATAGGAATTTTGGGTGGTCATGGCACCTTAGTTGTGACCATTCTTTTGCCTATTCCACACTGCAGAGCAGGATGGTTTGGTTAGGGTTTTTATCACAGGTTTAGCTTGAATTTGATTAACCCTGCTGCTCTGTTCAAAACCATTATACACTTGAACTGAAAACATTGATGCTTATTTGTTTATTTTGCACATAAAAGTCCCCCCCACTGTGTTCAATTATTTCAATTTATATAAAAATTATGCTGTTAATTTCAAAATTACATACTTGTCGTTAGTAAAATGGATTTATTTCATAAAATTAATTGTCTGGCTATCATGTGCTTGCTTTTCAAAAGGATATTCCCAATGTTTCTAGCCAAATCTATATAAAAAGTGAAATTAATGGCAAAAGGGGGATGGCCCTTTTGTGACCAAAATAAACAAATAAGCGTCTTTTTTTTCAGTTCATTTCTATTTTTCTTATGATCAGGAATGTTCAATTTAGTATATCAAAACTTTTGGAGGAAATTCCTTAGAGATTTGTAGCCTAAAAAAATATAAACTGACACAAAATGCTCATAAAATTGGGGGGGGGGATTTTTGATCAAACTAAAAATATAAGCATCAATTTTTTTCAGTTTAATTTTCATGTGATTATGTTCAGAAATGTTCAAACTAGTTTCCCAGTGAAGAAAGTTTTCAAAAAGACTAAATTTAAGTACCTAAAAAAATATTTTTGGTCCGGGTCGTATATGACAAGAAACAGACTCAACCTGAAGGGTTTTTGCCCAGAAAAAAGTTACCCCCCATCCCTCCCCTCCCCCCATAATATTTTTATGATGATCAGCAATGTTAAATTGAGTAAATGAATGCATAAGATATTACAAATATTTCAGATTTGGAGCCTAAAATTTTTTTTAAAGTGAAAATGGTTGCAAGCAGCCGGGGGGGGGGTGGCCTTATTTCTGATTAAATAAAACTAATAAACATTATTTTTTTCAGTTCATTTATATTTTTCTTATGATCAGGAATGTTCAAACTAGTAATCCCATACCGAATTTAGTAAAAATGTACACATTTTGCAGGCTAAACTATCTATAAATTGAAAAAAATTCACAAAAAAAAGGGGGCGGGCGGTCTTTGATGAACAAAATAAACCAATAAGCATTATTTTTATTTCAATTTTCATTTCATTGTGTGCATAAATGTTCAACCTAGTTTACAAGGTAAAGAAGTTTTTAAATTGACCAAATATAAGCACTTAAAATAAAGAATTTTCAGTGTGAGTCACACAGACTCGTAAACAGTACAAGTGTGACTTTTTTTGCCAGCAAAAACTAAGCCCCCCACCCCCCAAAAAAATTATCATAGAGAGAACCCCTGAAATGATGAAAAGTCATGAAATTTCAAGTTTCAGAAATGCAGGGAATTTTTTTTTACAGGGTCTCAAACTTCAATTTCGTGTTGCACAGACTAGAGCAGAACAGCAGGGTTAAAAAGTGCTGTTGCTAATATGCTGTAAGCCACCCTGAGTCTAAGGAGAAGGGTTGCATTTAAAAAAAAATATCAAATTAATTAATTAATTAAATGTCTGGAATGATGTCACTAGGATGTGGTGGTTCATCCAGTGGTAAGCATCTCTGCAGCTGGCCAATGTGTTGCCTCCAGATTTGCCCATCACTGAATTTGACCCTGTAGGAAAAAGGGCTAGTTATGGAGATCACCCTGCATGGCAGCCACCATAGTTCCTTCTCAAAAATTAAGGGCATAAATGAAAGCC
Organism: Erythrolamprus reginae; assembly: GCF_031021105.1. Lineage (NCBI taxonomy): Eukaryota > Metazoa > Chordata > Lepidosauria > Squamata > Dipsadidae > Erythrolamprus > Erythrolamprus reginae. The sequence goes on along the minus strand of NW_027248471.1, from coordinate 27,630 downwards.
CCCTCTGCAAACCCCTGAGCCCAGGCTTGTAGGGTCATCGGCATTCTGGAGCATACAGTGGGTGCATTCAGTTAAAAGGCTATATGGAGTCAATATCCCAATAAGGTTTCTGCCAGGGGGCAATTAGTCGCCAGGCACAGAGTGGAGTGCAGAGCCAAAAGGTACTGGGATGTCCTGTCCTGCCAATTGGATGCATTCTTTGCCAACTGAACCATGTGCTCTACTTGGCCATTGCTAGCAGGTGTCACAGGATGATCAAGGCCTGGTGAATGCTTTAGGATGCAAGGAAAAGTTGGAACCACATGGATGTAAATTGTGGTCCACTGTCAGAAACCATTATGTCCGGGAAACCATGGGTTGTAAAAGTTTTCATCAGGAGGCCATGAGTTCAAGTTCTACCGAGCCTGATTAAGCATCCACTATTACCAAAAACTGATGGCCATGATAGGGGCCTGAAAAATCCAAATGAAGCCTGGACCAGTGCCCTCTGGATTCCTCCCATGACCTAGGGGTGGCACTAGGTGGGGCAGATCTGGAATACTGATATGACTGGCATTTAGACACCCACTGCTTGATTGCCTGATCCATGCCAGACCAACACATATAAATTTTCCCCAGGGCCTCCATTCTTAACAATTCCAGGATTACTTTTATGCAATAGGTGAAGAATAGGCCTGTGTAAAGAAGTAGGTGCCATCACCCTGTTCCCCAGAGAAGGCAGCCCTTGTGAGTTGAAAGCTCCAGGTCCAAAGGGGGTTCGAGCTCCCCAAGGGGCCAGCCCCTTCTAACCCATTCTAAGACCTGGATAATAATGAGGTCTCTAGCAGAATGGGTGGCTATGTCTCTAACTTTTTGGGTGGCCACAGGCCCTCAATGAGAAGAATGTCAGAAGCTGGGGCTGGGTTCTGGACAGATACAGGAAGAGGGCAATGGTTGAGGTCATCAGCATTGGAGAGGGCCTTGCCAGGTCATTAAGTCAAAGACATAGACATAGCCACCCATTCTGCTAGAGACCCCATTATTATCCAGGTCTTATAGGAGTAACCAGACAAGAATTCCACCCACCGGGACATTTGAGGGAAGAAGTACCAAAGTGTTTGGCAATCCACAAGCAGCAACCCCAGAAGTGGTTTGTGATCGGTGAATAGAAGGAATGGTCACCCATACAAGTAATTGTGGAACTTGTTAACTGCAGATACCAGAATTAGGACCTTTTCATCAGTCTGACTATAGTTCTTTTCAATGGAAGAGAGGGTTCTGGAGAAGCATGTGACTGGTGCCTCTGTGCCATTTGGAAGAATGTGGGCCGGAACTGCCCCAATGCTGTAAAAGGATGCATCCACAGCCAGGGAAAGAGGCAAATCCTGGCTATACTGTGCAGCATCAGACATAAGGAGCATCTTGACCCCTCAAAAGCTGTCTGAGCCTCAGGACCCCAAAGCCAGGAGCAATTGGCATCTAAAAGGCAGTGTACACCTGTGTAGCTTGGCCTTGATATCTGGGGAGGGCCCTGCTTAATTGTATCTACTTTAGAAGAGGTAGTATGGATGCCAGTATAATCTATTAAGTATTCCAGAATTTGACACTGGGGGCCCCTATCCTGCACTTGCTCCATTTTAATTTGAAACTTGCCTGTCTGAATCTCCGCAGCATGCTCCTGATTCTGGAGAGGAGTTCTTGGTGGTTGCTAGCAGATACAAGGTTGTCATCAAAGTAACATATGACACCAGGCAGGCCACATAGCAACCACTTCATAAGGTTTTGGAAGAGGCCCAGGGCAATGCTCACTCTAAACTGGAGATGGTGGCACTTGAAATCACCCCAGTGGGTAACAATGGTCTGGGTTTCTGTTGTGGTCTCACCCACTGGGACTGTTGGTAGGCTGCACCACATCCAGTTTGGTGAAGAGGATGCCCCGGCTTAAGGAATGGAGCAAGTGCTGGACAATGGGGACAGGGTAGGGCTGGCAGGGCCTTGTTGAGAGAACATTTAAAGAGGTGAATAGAATCATCTGGTCTCAAGGGAACTACCATAAGGGTCTCTCACTTGGAATGATCTGTGGGCTCCAAGATGACGTGGGCTAAGAGCTTGTCAATCTCTGTGTCAATCTTTGGCCTTACGGCAAGTGGGATGCATCTGGGCTTGAGGTGAATTGGAGCCACTTGAGAATTGAGATTTAAAGAAATAGGGGTGCCCACATATTTACCAAGTTTGTTTTCAAATACACCAACAAATTCTGTGAACAGGCTGCTGATGTCATCACTTGAGATGGAGTAGACTCTAGTGATGGCCAGGCCTAGAGAGAAAAACCAGTCAAGGCGTAGGAATGAAAGTAGGGACCCTGAAACCACAATGACGGTAGAGGGCCCACAAAGGAGCCCTTCTCCACTAAGAGCCTGGCCTGCCTCTTAATTGGAATTTCCTTCCCCTGGTAATCCCTAAGCTTTATGTTGCAAGGGCTAAAGAGGCTTCAGAAAAGGAGGGCAGTAGACATTTTAAGATTTGCCAAGACACTATGCTCCTGTAGAAGCCAGTATTGACCTCCATAGAGCAAGGAATTTCCTCAAGTTTAATGGTCATCCGTAGCTTTCTCTGCCTTCCCCCAGAAGCTAGTCACACATCTTCCTCTGCAGTTTCCCTGGCTCATCTGATATTGTAACAGTTGTCATGTGACTTTGCTGGTCTGGAAAGATCTTGCTGGAGTGCTGAAGGGACAGCGGCTGGAGCAGCAGCGGATGGGCCAGAGAAGCAAACTCTGGCTAGGTGGCCAAACGTCCCATAGCATCTGCAGTTGACTGTTCTAAAACAGCATGAGCTGTAGCAATGTGGATCTTTGCAGCTGAAGCAGGGTGGCAGGGCTGGTTTTTGAGGCAGGCCCATATTTTCAGAGGAGTGGTTCTCAGGTGGCTGACATCATCCTTGACATCTATGGCCTCCTCAAATTCAGCTTCCCATTAGCATAGAGCATTAAAAAGCTGGCCCTGGGACACAGAAAGCTGGAATCTCTGGATTTTGGCTGCTGAGGTGGTAGACATTTCTGGCACGCATGCCTTATCCAATGCAATGTTAAGGGTGAGCTCTGAGTGGGCCAAAAGGCCCTGCTGTAGTTGAATGTCACATATGCTGCAAACCAACTGCTCCAATATGAATCATTGAGATTTGGGAAATCGTACTCCAGGGCAGCATTATGGCCGCACTTTCCCTCTGAACTCTCTGTCAGAATGCAAAGTGATGGGCAATATGTGAAGGCATGGGAGAGTAGTGATTCCTCAATTTACTGAGGAACTCTTCCCAAGGCACATGGTATATGATCTGGGGGGGGGGGCAACCAGCACTTTAGCTATTGAGAACATCTGGTGCTGCATGCATTTTGAGGAAGTAAGCCCATTTCCTCGCTATGGAGAGTTCAATGAAATCATTAGCTTGTAAAAACACTTGAACATCTCCATATAAGCATCCCAGGTTTCTGACATGGGACTGTAAACTTCGAAAGTAGTAGGGTTGTTGGTATTTCAGGCCATTGCTTGGAAATTTGTCACCCATCTGGCTTTGTGCCTAAGATAGAATTAGTACACATGGTCTCCTGATTTCTAAACTGATGCCTTAAGAGAATTGTTGCACATCTCTATATAAAATGGGTACAGTTTGTACTACTGTATAAAGATTGAATCCTGACATTTCTATATAACCTTATTTGTGGAATGTTCAGATCTGTTGGCATGTTTTTTAGTACTAGTACACTAGTACAGAGTACTAGTGATTGCTATATTCTTTGATACCAGTAACAAACCTTTTTTTAAAGTTTTTTTTATTATAGTACAATTAAAAAATAAAAACTTTGGACATGATGTAACATTCCAGTTTTTAAATATTTCCATCAATTAATTTCTTCTCATTAATACAATTCTTTATCTCTATAAAAATATATACAAACTTTACATACAATAATAAATCCATTTTTTTCTTATTTGTTAACATAAGAATATATACATTTCCAATTTGTTACTGATTCATCCTAACAGTCCTCCTCAATTCCCACCAATGGTACAGTTTATCCCAGATTCAAAGTATTCCAATTCATTCTTATTTTTCAATTCCATCGTAAGTATTTTATATAATATCTTATTGCATAAGTATTTTATGTAATATCTTTAGACAGTATTTTATGTAATATCTCTTCATCTGAGCAAGTTTCTTTGTTCCTCCATTTTTGTGCAAAAGCCAATCTAGCAGCAAACAAAATACAGTGATACTTTGTCTTACAAACTTAATTGGTTCCGGGAGGAGGTTCGTAAGGCAAAAAGTTTGTAAGATGAAACAATGTTTCCCATAGGAAACAATGTAAAGGGGATTAATGCGTGCAAGGAAAAAACCCACAAAAATGGCACTTTGCTGGGCGCCGCTGCCCAGCTGTCACCTTTTGAAACAGCCGGGGGGCTTCTCGGCATTCTCCTGAACCCAAACCCAAAAGGTTCGGCAAAAGTTCGGGTTCAGGAGGCTGCTGAGAAGCACCACCACCCAGCTGTCACCTTTTGAAACAGCTGGGGGGCTTCTCGGCATTCTCCCGAACGCCGAACCTGGAAGTTCGGCAAAAGTTCAGGTTCAGCATTCGGGTTCGGGAGGCCGCTGAGAAGCACCGCCGCCCAGCTGTCAACTTTGCAGAAGAGCCGCAGAGCTGTCGGCTAGTCGGGAGGCTCAAACGGAGGTGGGGAATCCCAATAGGGAATTCCATGGGTGGAGCTTTGAAGTCACGAAGACATCCTTCCTGGAGGCCACATTTCGGCCGGCCAGGACAGATCTGTGATGTCAAAGCTCCTTAACCTCAAACTAAAAAAAGATATAACCATTTCCTCAATCACAGATCAATCCAGCTTGGTGTCTTTGGGCTACTCATATTCTTTCAGTCCAATTTAATCTCATAAGATTGTTATTGTAAGGAAAATAGGATGCAGAAGGAGTATTAGCTAGGTTCACTACCTTGAGTTATTTACTAAAGGAATAATAAAGCCAGGATTTTAAAAAAGCTAAATAAATATTTTTTCTAGGATTAGACATCAAAACTTGTACCACAAGCCAGATGTACATAGGATTCCATATTTCCCAAGCTAATTAATGATATATATTGGGAGTATACACTACTACATGTTTAAATTTGGATCCTGAATGACAGATTCAAAAAAAATAGATCAATTTTACTTGAAACCCTTTGGAATTTCCTCTTACAAACTATTTTCACCTTACAAACCCACCGCCGCCGCTGGGATTCCCTGCCTCCGGACTTTTGTTGCCAGCGAAGCACCCATTTTTGCACTGCTGGGATTCCCATGAGGCTCCCCTCCATGGGAAACCCCACCTCCAGACCTCCGTGTTTTTGTGATGCTGTAGGGAATTCCCAGCAGGAGAATCCCAGCAGTGCAAAAACGGGCACTTCGCTGGCAACAGATGTCCGGAGGTGGGGTTTCCCAGCGAGGGGAGCCTCAGTGAAATCACAGTATCGCAAAAACACAGATGTCTGGAGATGGGTTTTTGAGGACTTTGATGTTTTTGCGATGCTGCGATTTCACTGATACTCCCTTCGCCGGGAAACCCCACCTCCGGACTTCCGTTGCCAGGGAACTGCTCATTTTTGTGATGTTGGGATTCCCCTGCTGGGATTCCCCTGCAGCATTGCAAAAACACGGAAGTCCAGAAGTGGGGTTTCCCATGGAGGGGAGCCTCAGGGGAATCCCAGCAGCGCAAAAACGGGCGCTTCAGCTGGCAAAAGGGGTGAGTTTTGGGCTTGCACACATTAATCACTTTTCCACTGATTCCTATGGGAAACATTGTTTCATCTTACAAACTTTTCACCTTAAGAACCTCGTCCCGGAACCAATTAAGTTTGTAAGACAAGGTATCACTGTACTTTAAATTTCTTAAATAAGAGTCCCAAGAGCAGCCGATATGCTTAATACAATAGTCCCCTGATGATAATAATTCTATGTCCTGGAGAAATTCAGTTCATTATTTAAATGTGAAAATATATTACAAACAGTTGCATAAGGACTGCCTCTTACTTCAGAAATCACAAATTTTCATTTCCTAACAATGAAAAAACAGATGAAACAGACAAATTCATCAGATCTTAGATGCATTACGTGAGTAGAATTGATTGGACTGGGTTGGAAAAATATTCACAGAGAAAATCAGTAAGTTATTCCTAAATCTCTCCCCACCTCATTTAATTAGTCACTTCTTTCGATTGTTTTGATATTCTCTCTTTTTTAGTGGAATATCAGGAAGCCAAGAGGGATTCTATTTCATTCTAATGAAAATTCACTGAAGTAGGCTAATCTGTGAGATGATGACAGGCCCAAACTGACTGAACTCCACAATTCAAGTAGGGTCATCTCCACTATTATTGAATCATTATAAATTGGGCTTTAGCTTTTGATAATTGTCTAGCTTTGATCATCATAATTTGATGATGATGATTAGTGCTAAAAATATTAATAAGTTCTGGGCAACATTCAAATGTTTATCACTTATATATTACTTATTTTTCTCAAACTGGAAGAATTTTTGTCCAAATGCTATGGAGAAGAGAACTGTTTTTTAGCCATTTACAAGTCGATAAAATGATAGGGAGAAACCTGATTTCAGGATCAAGCAGTACCATGTATGTGGCATTGGCTCAAAGTAAGTATCTGCCCAGAGTCATTGCCCTTTATGTACAATTTTATTGGTCAGAAAGTACTTCAAATATTCCTTCTATCTTATTTAGTATAAAATAAATCCTCACTATCCAGAAGATGATGACTATAAAGAAATAAAGATCTGCAGCTATTCAGAGTTGATTTTTAAAAGGTGGCTTGGAGCACGCAGGAACAAATGTAGTACTGTCTTTCAATATTTTTCATTTGATGAAACTATATATTTCATCATTAATTTTTGATTAGTGATTCTGAGAGATATACTGTAGGTCCTTCCATTAAACAGTTCCACTAAAATGGTTAGGGACAGAAGACCTTTAATTGATTTACTGCCTTCAGTCATTCAACCACATTGATAGATCTCTCCCCACCCCCCACCCCATGATAATCTGCCCTAACCTGGTCTTTCAAATCTTCCAATAGTAGTAATTTCTCTAATAAGATAAACACTGATGATGTTAAGTCCTGCTTTCAGGTCCATCTCCTCCAGAGTCATTTTGGTATTCATATTGTGGTGGTTCACCTTATTTACTTAAAATGTTTTATCTTGTGGGTGGGTATTGCTAAAGTTCCACACATTTCAAAATATCTCAGGTGTGGCCTTGTAGAAAACCACAATGTCACCTCCAAAATTCTGTGATTATGATTGCATGGCTTTATTTTATTTCTAAAATCAGTAATGAAATGTGAAAGGCATCCTGCTTCAATTTCTACTTTTATGACCTCCAAAATTCTCTGAAATGTCCCAAAGTCATTCTCCTGAAGTTACTTTTCTAATTACTACTCAGTGGGAGATATTTTGATGGGAGCAGGAAGGGGACATAGCAATTGAAATGGGAGAAAAATTGCCTCTATGAAACCAATTCTTCCCACTACATCTAGAAAGGCTAAAAAGGAAGTGGAAAATATGGTGCTCCATTGTCTCTCCAGATGATCATATGGAAACATTTTAGTTATAATACTACAGAAAGTTATTTTAAGGCACTCAAGCCATTTTTAATCTGTTTTCCCCCTAGATTCTGTGAAACTATTGCTGTGCACACAATGTTTCAGAACACATCTGTATCTACATTTTTGCTTCTAGAATTCTCAAAGACATGGGAAATGCAGATTCTGCATTTCACTGTGTTCCTGTTATTGTATTTAACAATTGTAACAGGGAACATTTTAATAATTTTTGCAGTAGCATTTGACCGGTATCTTCATACACCATTGTATTTCTTCTTGATGAACTTGGCTATACAGGATTTGTGCTCTATTTCAGTGATTATTCCCAAATCCATGATCAATTCCCTTCTGAATACCAGGGACATTTCTTATTTTGGATGTGTTGCTCAGGTTCTTTTGCTTTTCTTTTTTGTATCATCAGATTTTTTTCTTCTCACAGTCATGGCATATGACCGGTATATTGCCATCTGTAATCCACTGCATTATGAAATGGTGATGAACAAGCAAGCTTATACCCAAATGATTGCAACAGTATGGCTTGCTGGCCTTGTTTATGGGATTTTACATACAACTGCGACTTTTCTGACCCCTTTCTGCTCTAATGTGGTAAATCAATTCTTCTGTGAGATCCCCCAGTTACTTAAGCTTGTCTGCTCTGACTCATATTTAATTGAAATTGATATTTTAATTTTAAGTGTTGCCATTGGGATAGGTTGCTGCTGCTTTATTATTGTGACCTATATATATATCTTCATGGCACTCCTTCAAATCCCTTCCATGCAAGGAAGGAAAAAAGCATTTGCAACCTGTGTTCCTCACATCATTGTATTTTCTATGTTTTTATTTTCAGGAAGTATTGCTTATTTGCGACCAACTTCTGACATTCCATCATATCTGGACTTGATTTTCACAATAATATATTCAATCCTTCCTCCTCTGCTGAATCCAATTATTTACAGCATGAAAAACAAGGCAATTAAAAAAGCTCTCTCAAAACTATTCAGCGGAAAAAACTGTTTTCATCCAGATTGAAATAGAAATTGGATTAGTATATAGCCAAATCTTTGTTACTGTAATAAATAAACCTTACATTTCTAAAATTATTAAAAGTAATAACTTTTCAGTCTGAAAGTTATAATTGATAGAGAATTAGCAGTGAGGATGATGGCTGTATTGCTTGACTATATCATTGTATTTTGAAGCAAAGGCACTAAAAGTGAAAAACTGTGAAAGTCTTACTACCCAGCTTTCATCAGGCTTTCTGATTTTAAGAGATCATTTACTTACTTACTCACTCACTCACTCACTCACTCACTCACTCACTCACTCATTCATTTGTCAAACATGTATAGGTTAGTAGTAGTTTGTATAAACATAAAATAAGTAAAAAGTAATGATAACAGAAGACAATAGGACAGTAGAAACATAGAAACATATAATTTCCTGTATTTTATCTTAGGATGGATATATGTTTATCCCAGGCATGTTTAAATTCAGTTACTGGGGATTTACCAACTATGTCTGCTGGAAGTTTGTTCCAAGCATCTGCTACTCTTTCAGTAAAATAATACTTTCTCATGTTGCTTCTGATCTTTCCCCAAACTAACCTCAGATTGTGCCCCCATGTTCTTGTGTTCACTTTCCTATTAAAAACACTTCCTTCCTGAACCTTATAACAGTAGGACAAGGATGGTATAACAGTAGGACAAGGATGGTAGGCACAATGGTGCACTTATGCATGCCCATTACAGATCTCTTAAAAGTGGGGAGAGGTCAACTGTAGATAGTTTAAGGTTAAAGTTTTTGGGGTTTGAGGCAGAAACCACAGAATCAGGTAGTGCATTCCAGGCATTGGTTGAAGTCATATCTTGTGCAGTTGAGTTTGAAGTGGTTTACATTTGAATCTAATACCTGATAATGTATTGCTGAAATTGAAGATGAAGTAGCCATTAACAGGGAGGACATTTTGGAATATGATTTTATGAACAAATGTAGATCAAATTGGAGGCATTATAGTTGTAAATTGTCTGGTGGAATAAGGTATTTTGTTGTGGGTGGATGTAGGATTTCTATGTTATTTATGTTTTTTAAGTGATATTCTTCACTTCATACAGCAAAGTATCTTCAAAGCAGAACCGTAATACTATGTATATCAGGGTACAAATACAATGACTCCAATATACAACATGCCTTTATTTCTTCTTTTTTCATCGAACTGGTTTCATATTTACACAAATAAACAACTTGACAGTATAACTATATTTCTCTATACATCTGCTCTCTATGATGCAGATTCACCAATAGTCAGCACATGAATCCCAATAATTCTATCTTCCAACTGCCAAAAACTGATTTACATACCAATATGCAAATTAGCTCTCCTAACATTCCATTCCCTTTTTCCATGCTATATGCTAACATCCATTCACAACCAACTGGCTTCTTTTCTTCTGGTAACTTTACCAATTTCCAAGTTCCATTTTTTTTTCAATGAATCAATTTCTTCTGAAGCTGCCTTTTTCCATCTACTAGCCTCTTCATTTGGCATTTTGTTTACTTTTTCCCAATTTTGTGGCTCTTTTACTAACATTACTCTAGCCTTATTCTCCTTTTTAACTTCAGCTACTTCCTGTGTTTCCTTTTCCTTATTGATTTATTTTCTAACTTTATTTTCTTTCACATTATTTTTATTTCTCAACCACACATGGTCTCTCCCTATGTCCTTTTCAAATATTACACTCCTAGCACTACTACCCTATCTTCTTCTTCTATATAAATTCTGTATGCATGGCTATGCTCATCATATCCTATGAAAATTCCTTTCTTGCCCCTTGAATCTAATTTTCCTTTGATCTGCTTTGGAACATGAACTTTGACTGTATGACTGTAACTATTCTTGTATGAGGGTCAGCGAGAAAGTAATGCACCACATTTTTTTCTCAGTCTACAGTAATGGTACAATTGTGGAACTTTAGATATACATTCTTTTAATTGTTAGGAGTGCATGTGTAAGTTTTGCATGTCTTCAGACAGATAGCATAGCTGCAGCAGTGTTTAGAAATGGCATCTATAAGTGATGTACATTACAAGCAGTGTGCCATCATTGAATTTTTCCCTGTGGAGAAAGAAACTGTTGGGAACATTCACAAATGTTTATGTACAGTTTATGGAAAAACTGCAGTCAACAGAAGCACAGTTAGTCACTGGGCACAGAGGGTGAGGCCATTAGAAGATGGTTCAGCAGAGCTCCAAGATTTGCAGCGTTCAAACAAGGAGTTGTTCCAACAGGGCATGCATGCCCTTGTGTCTCGCTATAGGAAGGCCATAGAATGGGATGGAGATTATGTGGAAAAATAGGGAATGTAGAAAAAGCATCATTCTTTTTTGTGTGTAAGTTTCATTGCGTTCAATAAATAATTGTTAAATAAAAAAATGTAGTGCATTACTTTCTGGGTGACCCTCATAATTTCTATTCACTGATTCCTAATATGATTTGATTGCTATGGACTATCATTAAGTGGACTATCATTAAGTACCTTCTAATTCTTGATGAAATTTTCTTTTATGTACACTGTGAGTATATGCACCAAGACAAATTTCTTTTGTGTTCAATCACACTTGGCCAATAAAAAATTCTATTTATTGATTTGACTTCTATGTCACCCAATCCCATGGAACTCATGGTGGCATACAACAATAGTAATACAACACAATGTTAAGAAGTCAAATATAAATAGAAAAAAACAGTAAAAAAATTAATAAACCCTTAATGAACTATCCAATCAGACATGCATAAATACCAATCACTCATAGTTCAGCTGTGACTAGATGTAATACTCACAGACCTGCTGGCAAAGGAAGGTCTTCACGGCCTTTTAGAAGGCCAGTAGGGTGGGAACAGTGCAAACATTGGGAGGTAGTTGGTTCCATAGAGCCAGAGTAGCCACAGACAAGGCTCTCCCCCTACATTGCTTAGCCGACAGGACCCAGAGAAGGCCAACCCTCTGTAATTTAATACAGTAGGTCTCTGGGAAGTATGTGGCAGGAGATGGTTCCGTAAATCTGGTCCTAAGCCATATAGGACTTTATGGGTAATAACTAACACTTTGAATTGTGACCAGAGACTAATTGGCAGCCAGTGCAGCATGTGGAGCATTGATGTTATATGGGTGTACCTAGGTACACCCATAACAGCTTGCACAGCTGCATTCTGAACGATTTCAGTCCCCAATCACTCTTCAAGTAGAGCGCATTGCAATAATCAAAACAGGAGGTGATGAGACCCTGAGTTACTGTGCACAGAATCTCCTGATCCAAATAGGGCTGCAACTGGTATACCAGGTGAACCTGGGCAAAGGTCCCCCTAGGCACAGTTGAGAGATGATGGTCAAGGCTCAGCTGTGGATCCAGGAGGACTCCCAAATTGCAGACCCTTTCTGAGAAGGTTAAGGTCTCCCCCCCTCCCCCAAACAATAGATGGACAGATAGAATTGTCCTTCGGAGGAAATGCCCAGAACCACTCGGTCTTGTCAGGGTTGAGCTTGAGCCTGTTGGCTCCCATCCAGACCCTTACAGCTTCCAGACACCGGCACATCACACGAACCACTTCACTGAATTGGCACAGGGTGGAGATGTATAACTGGGTATCATCAGCATGATACTGCACCTTGTGCTGTTGGATGATCTCACCCAGTGGCTTCATGTAAATGTTAAATAGACATTACAATAAAATTATCCACTGATCTTTTTAATGCTTGATCTGCATTTGTTGGTTTTAAAAGAAATAGTCATAGGCATCAAAAAATGTGAACTAGGGAGAGCAAGTGAAAAAGAAATGTGCATTACAAAGTGACAATACAAACTTTGCTCTTTTATTATTTGGATGTCTATGCTGCCCTTCTCAGTAGACTCTTTTGTACTTGAATCTTGATATTGTACACAACTACTTAAGAAAATCAATTTGAGCTAGCATGCAAGGTATATATATATATATATTTGCAGTCTTATTTTGTAATAGACAACCTAGGAATACATATTTTATAGACTTTAGTCTAAAGAATTGTCCTTATATTTCTAAGAGTAGGTTTCCTAATGCAGAGTTAGCCCAGAATATTTTATGAAAATATGTTTGAAAAATATATAAAAAGCATAATGGAGAATTATGATCTAAGTATTTCTTACAAGATCATATGCTGCAACGTCTTGCCTGTCAAAGACTATTTCAGCTTCAACCACAACAATACAGGAGTCCACAAGAGATATAAGCTTAATATTAACTGCTCCAAACTTGACTGTAAAAAATACGACTTTAGTAATTGAGTTGTCGAAGTGTGGAATTCACTACCAGACTCTGTAGTATCATTCCCTAACCCCCAATATTTTAATACATAATAATTAATAATTCTCCCTTTAATACATTCTACCTGATCTATAACCCTCATTGTGTATTATTGTGTATTGGACAAAACAAACAAACAAACAAACAAATAAATAAATTACTTGGTATCCTGTATTTAATTATAAAGGCAAGGAATTATTCTGAGAATCACCTTCCATTTTGCCAGCCCAACAGGTTTTAGGATAGAGCCTTTATTTCTCAGCAACAAGAAGCAATGGACAATAAAATATATTGCATAATGACAAATATGCAATAGTTGAAGTAGTAGTAGTAGTAGTAGTAGTAATTTTATTCACAAAAAATAGTAATGCACAGCAAATGAGATTTATATGTGGATTTCGTATCACAATATCACAAATCGAACACTTCCCAAGCATCTAGAACTGTATGATGTATTTTCATACGATCATGTTCATATGATTCGCACAGATCCAAGTATGTGGGCTTTTGCAACTAACAGATTGTGATTTTGTCAATGTTTATTGTTTTTAAATGCCAACTGAGGTCTTTTTGCATAGTAGCCAGTGTGCCGATTGCTACTGGGACCACCTGTACTGGTTTATGCCAGAGTCGTAGTTTGATTTTAAGATCGTGATATCAGCTAAGTTTTTCTTGTTTTTCATCAATTCGACTATCACCTGGTATGGCGACATCAATGATACACCCTTTTCTCTTTTTCACAATCGTGAGGTCTGGTGTATTGTGTTCCAAAAATTTGTCAGTTTGAATTTGAAAGTCCCAAAGTATTTTGGCATGTTTGTTTTCAACTACATTCTCACTGGTAGGTCGTAGTTGTGGGACAGGCTTGAATGAAGCATCTGGGCCACATATTTGTGCCTCTGTTTGTAGTCCACCTGTGCAATTTTCTTGCAGCTGCTGAGGAAGCTTCATCAGCTTCCTTGCAAAGTCTGCATTTTGGATCATCACCTGATTTTTAGATACTGGCTTGAGTGCATTTGTTCTGATTGCTTGTTCCTGGACTGCAAGAATCAAACCTTCTTCAGTGTTCCATTGGTGAGTCATAAACAGGTCTTCTCCTTATCAACTTTTCCTTCAATCTTGTCAAGGAACTGCCCATGCAAAGCTATATATTGTGCCAGCTGATGGCTCTGGTTTGCATTTCAGTTATTCTATACTGATTATTTGTCTGCTGTGCTTTCAGAAGCTTCCAGTTGTTTACTTCAATCAATGCAGGTTGTTCACTTTCTTTGACGTATTCTGCCAATGCATGTTTTTCTTCTTCTATTGTTTGTTTTACTTGTAAAAGTCATCTACCACCAGATTTTCTGGGCAGATATAGTATGTCAACATCACTACAAGGGTGAAGTGAATAGTGAATGGTCATGAATTGTCCAGTTCAGCCTGTGTCCAGTTTATTATGCCAGCAGTGTATATTATGACAGGTATGGCCCATGTATTTATGGCCTTAATGGTATTGCCTACATTGAGCTTGGTTTTTAAATCTTTTTCTGACTCTTTGTGTGTATACTTTGCTGACCATGCTTTTCATATGTCCATGTTTCATGTTGTCTAGTTGAAGTATGCCCAGTGTTTATAGGCTTCTGACTGATGACACTTTATGGCTTGACCATTGGGCATATTTATGCTCATGCATTCAGTGATTTTACCCTTCTTTGGGGCTATTATTCATTTTAAAATGTTCAGTTGACAGAGATTCATGTTTAATGAATAAAATAGATAATAATTGAAAATCCTAGAACACTGATAGCGAACCGATGGCATGGGTGTCACAGGTGGCATGCGGAGCCATATCTGCTGTCACATGAGTCATTGCCCTAGCTCAGCTCCAACATACATGTGTGCCAGCCAGTTGATTTTTGGCTCACACAGAGGCTCTGGGAGGGTGTTTTTGGCTTCCAGGGGGCCTCCAGAGAGGGGGTAGTAGAGGGAGTGAAGCCTTTGGAGCCTGTGGAGGGCAAAACATGAGCCTACTGGGCCACCAAAAGTTGAGAAACAGGCCATTTCAAAGGGCCTCCATGGGGGTGGAGGAAGCTATTTTCACTCTCCCCAGGCACTGAATTATGGGTGTGGGCACTTGTGCATGCATGATAGTGTGCACGGACTCTCTTTCGGCACCCAAGGAAAAATAGGTTCGCCATCACTGTCATAGAAAGTGAGGTTCTGGCCTGAAGACAAAACTTTGTGCATTTGTCTTGGGAACAAAGGCAGTAGAAAAATCTAAATATTAGCAATCTCATAGACAAAAATTCAACAAAATGAAAAAATATATAACTCTGTATTTACAGCCTTGGCTACTTTTCTCCTTTTTCATTTAATAATGTCACATTATCAGAGACTGTTTGGACAAACTTCTTCATGTTTCTTGGCAAGCTTTTCAAAAGAGTTTACAATTGTTTATTTCCTAGGGCTGAGAGAGTGACTGATCCAAGGTCATTCAATTGGCTTTATGTCTAAGACAGGACTAAAACTCCTGGTCTCCTCATTTCTAGCCTGATGTCTTAACCACTACACCATAGTGTAGTGTACTCAATAATAACTATTTGTACACCACATGCCTCTGTGAAAGATTGAGGAGCCAGTATCATGTGAAATAAAATCAACATTTTTCGTGAGGTTTTATGACTATAAAATGTGAAAAATATTGCTATAAAAAGTCTAAGATCAAAGGGTTATTTACTCTCTGTGTAAGCGCATCATTGTGCCTACCATCCTGTCCGACTGTCCTATTTGTCTTCTTTTATCATTACTTTTTATGTTATGTTTATATAAACTACTACCCTATACTTAATTGACAAAATAATGAATGAATGAATGAATGAATATCTAGGCTAAAGGTTACTTGCTTATTTAGCTCTTCTATTGTTCTAGCTAAGAGCAAATGGTAAAACTAGCAATCATGTGTCACCTGCTTACTTGGTATGATTTATTTGCATGCTGTATATTAACCTGCAACTAGTTAGCTATCTTTGGGGCAAGTCAATCATTGTAATTGTATACACAAGAATTTTGTTTATTAAAAATAAACTATAAGTCCAAGAAAAGAAGAGCCTCTGAATGTGGCTGCTCACTTAGAGAAATCCAAAAAGGACAAAGCATTGTTCAAGCATTTGGTCATGGTGACCAAAACTGAATACAGTATTTCAAGTGTGGCCTTACCAAGACCTTATAAAGTGGTATTAGCACTTCACATGATCTTATCCCTCTCTTAATGCAGCCTAGAACTGTATTGGCTTTTTTTGGCAGCTGCTGCACATTGCTGGCTCATATTTAAATGGCTGTCTACTAGGACTTCTTCATATACTTTTCACTTAGGAAATAATTCTATCAAGAATGATATAATTACATATGCAGATATAGTTCATTTAAATTCTATAAACAGGCTAAAATACAGCAAGGAAACTATTTTGTAAAAGACGGCTGCTTTATTAATAAATAGATGGAAGAATAACATTAGTTCTCAAGAAGGAAAGGGGATATTAAAAGGCAAAAAACCCACAGTTTATTCATACAGAATCATCACTGCCTCTTAGGACACACATATAAATTTTTAATTAAATACAATAAGGAATAGAACAAAACAAAATGTTGACACAATGGAAGCAACGTTTTTAAAAAACAGATGTCACAAAAATTGGAAAGAACTATCAATTAAATTGCTACAATGTATTCATATAACCTAAAAGAAAATTAATATGAATGTTCTACATATGATATGCAATTTTATTAATAATATTTAAGAGAGAAAAATTATATACTACTAAATGTTAGATATGCCAGAAAACAGAAACAACATTTTATCAGATGTGCTGGATCTATGAAAATAAGCCCTCGAAAGTATTGAAAAGAAATCTAGAGTATAATGCAGAAATCTTGGAAACTTTAGAAACTCTAGCAAACATTAGAAAACAAAAAAGGAGAAACTTAACAACCTTAATGCAAAACTTCAGATTGCAGAAATAACTCTCCAACAAAATCCAGAAGACATAATGACTTTAATGGAAACTAAATCTATAAGACATGAAATAAATCTAGCAACCCAACAACAATTTATGGATAAAATTAAAACACTAAAACAGATAAACTTTGAATCAGCAAACAAACTGGGCCATTGGTTAGCTTTTAAACTGGCACAACAAAAGGCTGAAAAAACTATAGAATCTCTTTACGACAATTTAGGCACATTAAAATCAAACACAGAAGAGAAAAAACATATAATAAGACAATTTTACCAGGAATTATATGAAACAGACACAATAGATAATTGTGCAATTAGGGAATACTTACTTGAAAATGAAACCTTAATGATAACGGAGGAAGAAAATACTAAACTAAATAAGAACATTACTCCAACAGAACTTAAATTTGTTATCAGCAAACAACATAACTATAAAACTCCTGGACCTGATGGTATTCCCACAGAATTTTATAAATATCATCAGGATCTGTTAGAACCTATCATGCTAGATATTTACAATGAAGCCCTTACACAAAGCAAACTCTCCAAAACCGGGTCTGAAGCCTATATAACCATTATCCCCCCAAAAAATAAAGACAAAAAACACCTTGAAAATTACAGACCTATTTCATTACTAAAGACCGATTACAAAATATTTTCTACAATAAGTTTAACCAAATTTAAACAACAGTGATTCTCATATGTAAAATACATTTCTACCACATAAAAAACATGATCACCAACTGCCTGGCTTTAAAGGAGGCTCACATGTCTACAAACGTTGTAGAGCAGGAGAAATGGCAGAGGGGAAAGATAACAATACATTGGAGTCTTTAATATGAAATAATCAGCTGAAGATCAAATCATTTTAACTCCTGGGAAGGCATGGTGAACAACAGATACCTCCATGAAAATTGCATTGACAAATGCAATGAAAACTGAAGAACCAAAGATTAAACCAATTCTTCAGAACTTATTTGGGTAACAAGAGAAGTTGAGATGCCTGCACATGCTCCAGATGGCTGCTCTTCATAAATAAAAGCAGTTTTCTCTGGATTTAACCATCACGCGATGAGGTGACTATCCATCTTGTGACAAGGGTCATGAGTCACAAGTCTGAGTTGGGTGGTTCTAGAAAAGCAATCAATTTCTGAAGACAAGGTATCATGCCCTCCTCATGGAATGGAGAAATTGGAGAGGATTGCATGAGACTAAGCCATTAGTTTTGATCATGCTAGTGGTGAGAAAGGATCAGGCAAAGGAGAGATTGCCTAAAGAAATGTCCTTTTCTGCTTCCAGAGTGGATACTATCTTTACTTGATCAAAGAAATATAATTCCTGTCCTGTGACTCAAAAGAATATATTTTGCAATGTTCTTGGAATTATACATAACTAGAAAATAAAGGGAACAAGCATAGTTTATTATGCTATTTGGTTTGAGTTCCAAGCTTTGTTTGCAACCAAATAGCAAATGTCAGAGTTCAACCAACAATATAACTACCAACCTGAGCTATTAATATTCAAAGACATTTCATAGTTGATTATAGAAAAGGCACTTGTTTGGAATAGTTTCAAATAGCTATGTCTTTTCTAAGTTTCTGATACTTTTATGTTCAGCTACATGATCCCAGGAAAATATGCAATTGTTTGAAGAACTGCTGACCATTACTCCTTGATTGTCCCATATATTCTGAGATTAAGAATGAATTTTCAAACTAAATGAAAAAAAGAAAAAAGAAAAAAGAAAACATTATGTAACATTCAAGAAAGTATATTCCTACATTTGTTTTCTTACTTATTAAGTAATATGTAGGAGAAAAGAAAAAAATAATGTTTCATTTTTTATTGTCAACTTATATTATCATAACTTTCCAAATTAGTATAATAAGGTGTGAAGTTGTGGGATGACGTTTACCTAATCTTACCTTTCAGTTTTATAGTCTAAGCATGCTCTTAATATTTTCCATTTATATAAGTGACCTCAAAGCAAACATTCTTGACAGAGCAGTCTTAATGTCATTGTTTCTCAAGCTATAGATTAATGGATTTATCATGGGTGGGATAATGGAATACATTACAGTAATGGCAAAATCAATATGTGATGGTTTCTCTGACATAGGACGCAGATAAGCAAAACAACCAGTAAACAAAAAAATGGAAAAGATGATTAGGTGGGGCAGGCAAGTGGAAAAAGCCTTTTTTCTTCCTTGAACAGAAGGAATTCTCAGGACAGCAAGGAAGATCTCCACATAAGTAGCAACAATGAAGACAAAACAACCAAATGCTAATGTAATGCTAAATACTACAACTCCAATTTCAGTTATGTATAAATCTGAACAGGCAATCTTCAGTAAATGTGGGATTTCACAAAAAAATTGATTGATAATATTAGAGCAGAAAGGAGTAAGAAAAGTCCCAGTGGTGTTTAGTACAGCATTGAACAGGCTGGCAATCCACACGCTGCCAACCATTTGGGTGCAGGCCTTCCTGTTCATTATCATTTCATATTGTAAAGGATTGCAGATAGCAACATACCGATCAAATGCCATGACAGTAAGAAGAGAAATATCAGAGTCTACAAAGAATAAAAATAAAAGAACCTGAGTTACACATTCAGTATAAGAAATCCATCGTCTGTTTATAAATGAATTGAAAATGGATTTGGGAATAATGACTGAGACTGAGCCAATGTTCTGGAGTGCTAAATTCATTAGGAAGAAGTACATTGGTGTGTGAAGGTGAGAATCAAAAGCTATTGCAGATATAATTAGGAAGTTCCCAGTCAGTGTAATTAAATACAAAATCAAAAATGCAGAGGCATAGATAATCTGAAATTCCCAAATGTTTGATAATTCCAGGAGAAGAAATATAGATGTGTTGTTATCCATTTTTAGTCACAAAGATCACAAGCTTAAAAGAAAAGGAAGCACTCTTAACAAAGTTTCCATTTATTTTCATTTGGAGAAATTTTAATCATAAATTGTATGATTTCAATGATGATAAAAATAAATGTTGATATTTCCATTTTGGATAAGTGTTTTAAAGCATTAATATTACATCCATATTGCTTCCATTTTCTTGTATTAATTTAAAGTTCCACATTATGACATCAGTTGCAGCTCTTCAGTAAGCAAACATGTCTTATGATTATAATCAAGATAATCAGAGTTAGGATAAAAATTGTTTTAATGATTAGAAAATTTTAAGTATCACATTTATATGTAAGTGAAATGAATTTACAAGACTTTAAAATAACAGCGAGACAGAAAGATGAAAGGAATATTTGTTATGGTTGGTTGCACAGTCCACCAGATACCCATTGAATCCTTTGCTAGGACTTTGGTTGATAATGACAGCAATGACGATGATGACAATTTATGGTAACATTATATCTCCTGCGTGGGATTTGTATATAAATTGCCTTCTGATCGATCATTGTTAAAATGTATACCTCTCAACGCATGTCAGCATTTTTTTCTTCTTTCTTTTTTCTGCCATCATCACATAAGTATAGATACATTTGCTATAATACATAGCAAAAATAAAAGGAGGAAAACTTGCAGAGGAACTGAGACAGAAAGACAGACAGAATGCAAAGAGTGAAAAAAGGCAAAATGGAGGAGATCATTGCTTACTTTCCTCTTTCATTCCCATTTTAGGTCATTAGGTCATTAGGTATTTGTCTGCTACTTGAATTTCTTTAATTTCTCATGTGAAACTTTAAAGATTTTTCTGATAGCTTTACCAAGTCTTCTTTAGTTTCAAAGAAACAGTTCCCAGGAGTCATGCACTTCTCACTTCCCCCTGACGTTTGATTTTTTCCTCCTAATTAACTTAATAAGCTTTTAAAAAACCTAGAAAGCATGTAATTTAAAAATGGTTAAGCCTGTCTAAAGATTAAATTGGAGATTTTTTTAGGTGAAGTTGAAGTTTTCAAGGGTAGCCCCATGTAGAGTGTGTTACTGTAATTGAGCTGACGTAATAAAGGCATGGGTGACTATGAGCAGAGACTCCTGATACAAAAAAGTCACAACTGGTGTACTAGGTGACCCTGTGAAAAGATCCCACTAGACACAGCTGAGAGATCTTGTTCTAGTCTCAACTGAGGATATGGAGCACATCCAGATTGTAAACACATTCTGAGCAGGTTTGTTGCCCCCTGAACCAAGGATGGACAGATGGCATTAGTCCTTCAGAGACAGTACCCATAGCCATAGTCTTGTTGGGGTTGTGCTTGAGCTTGTTAACTCACCATCTCCAGACACTGGCATATGACGTCTACTGCTTCACTGAAATGTTACAGGGTGGAGATGTAAAGCTGGGTATCATAAGCACATTGCTGATACCTCATTCTGTGCCATTGGATGATCTTACCCAGTGTTTTTATATAGATATTAAATAGGAGAGGGGAGAGAACCTGGCAGACCTGCTAACGCATCCATACCAAGCTTGGAGTTATATTTGACCTCCCATCTGCTTCTGTTTACATACTCAGCGGGGGGGGGCACTAACTCTTGTCCCCAGCTCTCTCATTCTTCTAGCACATACATTATAACACATTCTCCCCCAAAATTAAAATAGAAATATCAATATAACAGAAACCTGTTAAAAGTAATACACAATATAAAAGGTTTATCACAAACACTAAGACTAGCCATATCTTGTCCATTCTCTTTGGTATTAGGGAGTTGATGATATAAATTCCCTGAATAGTCCTGTCAATACAGTATTGGGTAGGACAGTAATAGTTCCCAAGTTTAATTTAAAATTGAAGGAGCCTTTTACTAAGAATAAAAAACCAGATAGGGTTGATAGAGGCCCCAGATGAGTGAGAATAGTAAATATGACCAGCAAGATGTTAGCTAAAGCAGTTGTTTGATTCCACAACCTCTAAGGCCCCCTATTTATGTCCAACAGATAGTACCTCCTGTTGAACTTGGGATATCCTCAAGAAAGTGTCTCCTATTAAGGTCTCTATACTAGATGTCCCTGATAGCTGCAACTACAACGGCAGATATGATGGTGGCAGGAGAAGAGATCATGGGAAAGCCTCAGTGGCAAAGGAGTTTTTCTACACTCAGGAGATAAGCCCACAGGTTTTTCCCTGAGTCTGGGCTCTCACTGAAGATTTTAATTACCAGCTCTAAGAGGTTGTCAGGTTGCTGTTTCCGAGTTCAGTAGATGTTCCTGACAGTGGCCATGGCTTTCTGAGCACAGTCTTTGTCCTCGGCTCTCTCTTCTACACTGCTTCCCATCCCTGGCTGTGTACAGACAACTGATCTTTCTTGCCTTCTTGCCTTTGTTATCGCCAACCCAGATGGTGTATCCTAATACTTTATTTAATTTAAGAATTATAATTTAATTAAATGACTTAATTTTTATTACTACTGACTACTACCACTACACACACAAACAACACACACACACACACATCAATGAGCTTATGACTGAACTACTACTACTACCACCACCTACTACTACTACTACTACAAGATAAAGATTGAATAATAATTCTGTCAAAATAATTTTGAGATTTCCACATTACTTTTTCTCAGATGCATATTTCCGGATCTGATCCTGGAAACCGAAAGTGGCATTCTTTGCATTGAACATAAAAAGAAGCATTATGAAGTGATTTATGTAGAAAACAGGAGCTTGAGTTTCAAAATAATAATGTGCAGCTAACTTGATCCAAAGGTGATGGTGGGGAATGGCTCTGGTACATTTGTTCATATATATAGCCCCTGTCGAATCCTACTGAATAAACACAGAATTGAAAAATACATACAGAACTAATAAGTGAAAAAGTGCAGTTTATTACTAGATATTGTTCTGCCTGACCGGCCTCAAGCAATGATTAATGGTCCAGAAAAGAAGGTCAAACACACACGTGGATAGTTAAGCAGCAAACTTGTATTTAAAAAGTAAAGAAAAAAGACTAAAGCAAATGGTCCTTACTTTCAGGAGAAACCAAGAGGATTCGTTGCAAACTTCAATCAGCTAAAAAGTTCAGTGAAAAGCCAACCCATACAAAAGTCACAGAGCAGAAATAGTCCAAGAGTCTCTGAATATTCACAGCACAAAAGCAGCAGCTTGTCCCAGAGCGTTCAACTCCCCCAACGCTGAAGTACAATCCACAAGCAGGAACTTCAGAGCAGGAACTTCAAAGCAGGAACAAACCACAAACTACCCAGATAATCAGCCACAGTTTGCCTTGGCCCCGTTCCCTTTTTATGCTGTTTAGCCCTCATTAAGGGAACCACACCCAGCCCAGGTGTGTTTCTCCTACTTCTTAAAGCGACCCCTTCTTTGTAAGGCCCTACAGCTGCGTAAATTGATGTATTGTCCTGCAGACGAGCTGAGAGAAGATAAACTGTCTGACGAATTGCCAGCCCCTTCCCCTGAACTGTCTGCCAATTCGTCCTGGCTCTCTGCCCCATCTTCCTGACTGCTGGCTACATCTTCCTGGCTGTCAGCTGCATCATCCTGGCTGTCAGCCAGGCTTTCACAGTCACTGTGTGCCGCGTCTCCCCCATCTGTGGGGGCAACAGCTGGCCCAGGCCCAAACACAACAGATATAATATAAAATATATTTAAAGTATTTATCTCTACAAATGTTTCTATATATCTACATATTTAATGTATATACAAACATTTAGCTGGCTGTGTGTTTTATGTGCACGTGTTTGTTTATGTGTGCTAAATAAATATTTAATTAAAATAAAGGACTGATGAGAAACTGTTCAACCTGTGAAGATTCCAGGCTGTCACCAAAATAAAGGAGACTGTGCTACGTGACCTTCTTTTTGCTGGATCAGAGCAGGAAATGCAAGCCAGTGTGGATCAATTTTCAGCAGCATGCGACAACTTTGGTCTCCTTATCAATGTAAAGGAGACCAAAGTGATACATCAGACAAATACTGAAAGCCCACCATTACAGTGAAGTGACAAAAGCTGCAAGCAATGGACCAATTTATATGCCTTGGCAGCACCCTTTCCCATGCAATGACAATTGACATTGAGATTAACTTCAGAATCGCCAAGGCAAGTTCTGCATTTGGGACATCGTGGAATAAGCCTTGCTACAAAGCTCAAAGACTACCAAACAATAGTGCTAACTACCTCATGTATGCCAGTGAGACTTGGACTGTATACAGGAGGCGTGCTAGGCAATTGAACCTCTTCCTGTCTCCATAGAATTCTGAGGATCCAGTGGCAAGATAAGGTTCCAGACACAGAGGTCCTCTCCAGGATAGGCCTGCCATCAAGTCTCATCCTGCTGATGAAAGATCAGACACACTAGGCAGGCCATATTGCAAGGATGCCAGACCATTGCATCCCTAAACAGCTCCTCTATGGTGAGCTGTCTCAAGGAAAACAATAATACAAGTCACAAAGGAAGCAATAAAAAGGCATGATGAAAGCCTCCTTCAAGTCCATTGATATCAACACCACCACTGACACCACCTCCTGGGAAACCCTGGCACAAGATCGATCAACATGGTATATGCTGATCCACCAAGGCTGCCAGATATATGAATTCAGAAGAACAGCCATAGCAGAAGAGAAGCGAGCACTCTGCAAAGCCAGAGCTGCAAATACTGCCAAATAGTACCTACACATGTCTTCCCAATGTGTGGCAGAAAATTTTGTGCCCACATAGGCCTTACCTGTGGAAACATCACAAACAACCCACAACCTACTAGATGTCAAGGTCTTCTTCTATCATGATGGACAAACATCATCAAATAAATCTAATTATATTTATGATAAATATAAATACAAAAGTGCCATTGCTAACATGTTGTAAGCCGCCCTGAGTCTAAGGAGAAGGGAGGCATTAAAAAATTGAATAAACAAACAAACAAACAAACAAATACATCTAACTTAATATTGAGAATTTAATTAACATTCTAACAGTCTGTTTATAATACAAAAAAGGTTCACTGCTAATTTCTTCCTCTATATTACTTACCAATAGTCCTACGAATGTTAATAACCTCTCCCTTATTTCTGCTCAACCAGACCTAAGAACTTGCTCTCTCATCATCTGGAAACAAGGGTTACATATCTTTCTACTGGTTGTTCTCTGACGCTTCTTTCTTTTCAGTGCCTTTAAGGATCTTCTTGCTTCTTCTCACTGTCAATGATCTTTTGG